>NC_085022.1:21394992-21625273 GCF_963692335.1 Osmerus eperlanus | reverse complement strand
CTCCTCCTCCTCCTCCTCCTCCTCCTCTTCCTCCTCCTTCTCCTCCTCCAGCCCCTTTCTCCTCCTTATACTTCTTCTGATCCTTCTCCTCCCTCCTCTCTTCGTCTCCTCCTCCTCTCTCCACCCACCCTTCCACTCCGCCTCTCCGCCTCCTCTCCTTCCCTCTCTGATCCTCTCCGCTCCGCTCCACTTTATGTGAGGACTCTAACTACCACTTCCATTCGCCGCCCCCCTCCTCTGCCCCCATGCACCCCATGCCCCTGCCTTCAGAGAGACCTTCATCCTGCATTGAGTGCATCTCCCTGCCCCCCTCCACCACCGCCTTGCTGCCTGTGGCCAGCTGCCCCCACCTCCACCCCTCTCCCCCCACCTCCACCCCTCTCCCCCCACCTCCAGCCCGCTCCCCCTCTCCATCCTGCACCCGTAGAGACTTTACTACCCCTCCCTCTAACAACAGAATACTGTTGACTGCTATTTCTGTCAGAGGCCGCTACCCTCTCTGTCTCCTTGACAGGAGGCTATTTTAAGGGTTTGTCTGTTTGGCAGTCGGCTCCTTGTTAAGAGTGCTGAGGCCAAACACACACACACGTCACAGTCACAGATCCCCCCCCCCCCCACACACACACACACACACACACCTACACTCAGGCCTATCAACTCTATCCAGAATCTGTCAGGAGGAGGAGGAGAAAGATGAGAAGGCGGAGGAACGAAGAAGAGGGGTAGGAGGAATAGACAGCAAGCATAGGGGGGGGGACAGTGGAGATGGTTGTGGACTTCAGGAGGAACACAGCCCCACTCACCCCCATCACCCTGTGTGACTCCCCAGTCAACACTGTGGAGTCCTTCCGCTTCCTGGGCACTATCCTCTCCCAGGACCTCAAGTGGGAACTGAACATCAGCTCCCTCATCAAGAAAGCACAACAGAGGATGTACTTCCTTCGGCAGCTGAAGAAGTTCAACCTGCCAAAGACAATGATGGTGCACTTCTACTCAGCCATCATTGAGTCCTCACCTCCTCCATCACCGTCTGGTACGCTGCTGCCACTGCCAAGGACAAGAGCAGACTGCAGCGTATCATCCGCACTGCTGAGAAGGTGATTGGCTGCAATCTGCCTACCCTCGAGGACCTGCACACCTCGAGGACCCTGAGGCGAGCGGGGAAGATTGTGGCCGACTCCTCCCACCCTGGACACTCCCTGTTTCAGTCACTCCCCTCCGGCAGAAGGCTGCGGTCCATCAGGACCAATACCTCACGCCACAAAAACAGTTTCTTCCCTTCCGCTGTTGGCCTCTTCAACAAGGCCAAGGGACCACACTGACTCTAATGACTTCTTGCTTAAAACACACTGCTTTTTGCACTGCATTACAAAATGGTATCTTGTACATTTGTATTTTTTGTAATATTTGTATTTTTATATTGTAATTTACGGCAATTTATATTTTATTTTATTGTATATTTAATTATATTCTAATCCCACTTAGTACTGCTAGTTTATGTACCCTTAGTATAGATAGTCCACATATTTAAATTTTAGGTATATGTTTATTGTATGCACCTTCCTGCCAAAGCAAATTCCTTGTCTGTGCAAACTTTCATGGCGAATAAATCCCATTCTGATTCTGATTCTGAGATTAAAAGGAGAAGGAAAGGAAAAGGAGGAGAGGAAAGAAAGCGAGGGAGAGATGAGAAAGAGCAGGAAGAGGAAGAGGATGAGGAGGAGGAGGGGGAGATGTGGAAAGATGGCTGTCAATCTGTCCACCCAACCCTAACCCTAATCACCAGACACAACTCCCCTGGGCAGAGCGAGGGCATGTATATACACATATTTTAGATTCAGTATGTATCAGACTGTATGTGCAGGTCTGTTAGGAACACAGAACAACCTCACAACACTTCTGACTGCTCCTCTGCAGCAGGACATGGAGGTGAACGTCCTGTTTGCTCCTGTTTCATGTCATTCTGTTGCCCTCCAGTGGCCGTTAGTGGAACAACAGGTGAATGTTGAACTGACATGCATTTGTCACTCGACTACTCTGTTCCAATAATGCCATCATCCAGACACTTGTCCACTCAGATTCTTACAATCTTAGCTCCTTCTGGAGACTCTATGTAAAAATGGCCTTCAAGAGGTAGTTTTTTTTTTTTTTTTTTTTTGGGGGGGGGGGGGGGGTCAAGTTTAGTTTAGGTGACACGTATGTTAGGTAAATTATTTTAGCTGTTATGTATTTTACTTTTGTGTATGTGTCTGTATCTGTTCATATGGGCCAGGTGCCTGATTTAAATAAATATTAAAAAGTATTGTATCAAGTCACCCTGTTATTTAGAGCATACACAGATCGAGTCTATAATGTAAACATATACCAAACATTTCCACTTCTACCCACACCAGAGACATGGGTACAATTTTCTCATTTAGCTTAAACTTTCTTAAAAATACTTTTTTATATGTTTACCAACAGTTCTTCTTTGTGATCCTGTAAGCATGGCCTTCTCCGTCCCTGTGTTGTCTAACTGCTCCGTGTCTGTCTAAACACAATCTCACCACCAGGGGGCAGCGTCACCAAACCCAACACCAATCACACATTAACCCTTGTGCTGCCTTCGGGTCACATGACCCAAAGGTTCATAACGAACCATCGTTGTGTTTACCCAATTTTACCCAATACAAAAACAAATAAAAATACTTTTCTTTTAACCATCGCAATGTGGGGGGTCTGAGACAGCCCAACGGTTAAAAGAAAATGATTCACTTTGTTTTGGTATGCGGTAAAGTTGTCGCAATACGACGGTGGGTCACAATGACTGATGGGTCAGAATGACCCGAAGATAACACAAGGGTTAACAACCACAGACTCTAGAACGAAGTGACATATGTAGATCAACACGTCTAGCTAAACACATCCCCCAAAATGTGTTCGTCACCCTCTATACACTCTCCCACCCCCAAATAAGAAGAAGAGAGAAAGAGCGAGAAGGGGGGGGGGGTCGAGAGGAAATCGCGGCAATCTTTTTGCCTAGATTGCCATGTTTTGCCTTGAACTCTCACTCTTTCACTCTCTATATTGTGTCTTTTCTCTCACCTTGGACTCTCATTTCTCTCTCTATCATTTATCTCTCTCAATTTCTATTGTTATACATGCTTTGTTGGCAGGACTGTGCAGGTTTAACAGGGTTGCCAAAGTCCACAGTGAAGGGACAACTCATTATTAACACTAAGGGAGTCAGGTGGCTGAGCGGTTAGGGAATCGGGCTAGTAATCGGAAGGTTGCCGATTTGATTCCCCGCCAGGCCAATGACGTTGTGTCCTTGGGCAAGGCACTTCACCCTACTTGCCTCGGGGGGAATGTCCCTGTACTTACTGTAAGTCGCTCTGGATAAGAGCGTCTGCTAAATGACTAAATGTAAATGTAACACATAATTATGAACATGTAAGAGAACTACACAATCCCCTTCTGTCACCCTCTTCCCTTCTGACACTCCTCTTCCTCCCTCCTTCCTGCCCCCCCCCCTCCCACAGAAAATCAAATATTAGTTTGTAAAATCAAATCAAATATTAGTTTGTAAAATCAAATCAAATATTTGTTGTCTTCTAACCTTCCCACTCCTACTGACAAACCAATTTCATGAAGTGTGTCTTCATTTTTTACGATTTCCACCAGGGACACAAACCGACACCTCACCAAGCCCTCCCCCCTCCCACCCCCCAGCCCGTCAGAACAGGGAGGGTAGGGTGGTAAGCTGCTTGTTATTAAATGTTGACACTGCACTCAAACTCGTACCGTAGAGACACGTATCGTATATCACGTCAAATGCTACAGTGTAACCGTGGAGACAGGAAGCAGGAAGAGAAGATGTCCAGTTACAGATCACTCCTCAGTGATCATGTGACCCTCAGTGATGGAGGACCATGGTGAACAACATAACGTAACCAGCTAACCCTAACAGAACAGGGCATATCAGAGGAGATGTACAGTAGTGAAGACACACATGGTCACACAAACACACACAAACCAACCCCATGTGAAGTTTGTCCACGTTCTAGATGTGCTCGGTTCATTTATACCTTGGTGCATATCACACACACAAATACACACACACGCACAAAGGAGCACACACTAACAAAGGAACACACACACGTCCGTGCACACATGTTCACTGAGGTGTTGTGTGTGCACGCACATCTTGAGTAGAGTGCTCTAAGTCCTAAAACTTCTTCCTCGTTCTGTATGGTAACAGGTGACACTGACCTTACGCAAATCAACCAATCAAGATCTGTGCTTGTCTTGTCATCTAACGTTGATTTTGTGGAGTGTTCAGACCAGGCTTCACAGCATACCTCTGCAGAACACGCGTCAGGCGCTGGGGCATGCTCTGGAGTCAGAGTGGCTCATTTAGGTAAGTAATTACATTTCTTTTTTTCTGTTTCTCTCGCCCCCCTCTCTCTTGCGCCCTCCATCCCTCTGCGCATCTCTCTCTTGCGCCCTCCATCTCTGACTCTCCTGCTGTCTTCATGGACTGGCCGTGGGGAGAAGGCAGAGTGTTATAGCTCGTATATGCTTTTATCAAGAAAGATGTATGAGGGGGTATTCAATAAGTCTTGAGCTGCAGTCAAATGCTCTACCGCTGAGCGACACCCAGGGCAGAGCAAGAATGATCACCATGACCATGAGACTATGGAACAGATCTAAGCTGCCTACTTGCATCACATTCATCAGTCATTACTTCAGTTTGACTGAGAGGAATCTTCTTTGCTACTCAAGGTCTTTTTCTTAATGTTCACTCAAGAAAGCTAAGAGTTACTTTTCCTACAAGGCCACCTTAATTTTGCGGTATGCGTCATTCAGCTGACTCCTTGGGTTGGGTTTGGGGGTAATCACAGTAGTGAGGTATTCTGAAGCATGGCGTGTTGAGAGACTTTCCCTTCCACCTGAGTCCTATTCCACTGCGCTCTGTGAATTGTGTCCGATTGTCGTTGCATGTCAAATTTGCGGGTACTTATGATCAGGGAAAAAGATTAAGGTGGCTGATTCAGGCTTCAGCAGGGCTTGATAACGACCCATTCATTATGATCAGTCGTGTTGGAGCAGGGAAACATCTAGAACACACAGGGCAGTGGGCCCGGGGGACCCTGAGGACCAGGGCTAACGACCACTGCTCCAGTACACAGAGGAGGTGTATACTTGCGGACTTGTGAAGTAACCCCAGCCCTGAGAATGTCAGAACAAGGTCATTTCCTGGTGTCTGGAGCATCAGCTGGCAGCCAAGCTGACAGAGGACAAGGTTCACAGATAGTCAGTCAGACAGACAGACAGACAGACAGAGGACAAGGTTCACAGATAGTCAGACAGTCAGACAGACAGACAGACAGAGGTCAAGGTTCACACATGATGGATTTGAGGGTTAGTGAATATAATCTATGGCCTGATGCTGTGGTCAGATCTCCCTGCTTCCCATCCCTAATGACACCAGACCTCTCTCTCTCTCCTGTATCTCTTTCCTTATGCTCCCTCTCTCTCTGTCTCTTTGTTCTTTCTGTCTTTCTCTCTCTACCTTCCCCTTTCTATTTCCCTCTTTCGCTACCTCTCTCTCTCTCTCTCTCTCTCTCTCTCTCTCTCTCTCTCTCTCTCTCTCTCTCTCTCTCTCTCTCTCTGCCTTTCTCTCTTGTTCTCTCGCTTCCCCCCCCCCCTCCTTCTTTCCCTCCCTCTCCCCCTGCTCTCCATGGCCCACTCAGTAACAGCATCAGTCCTTCAGGCTGAAATACCAGGAAGCATTTATGATTGTTGCCCTTTCCCAGGATCACATTGGCTGCGACGTTGCCAAGACTACAGCAATTAGCGGTGCCTGGTTACCAGGCAGACCACAGCAAAGGCTTCTGCACAGATACTGCATCTGCAGGAAAACCAAGGTCAGGCTTCGCAATAGGCATGTGTGTGTGCCGCCCAGGTCTTCTAACCTGCACAGGAACACACTCTGTTGCAAGTACTGGGGTGTAGCTCTGCTGGTACAAATCATAAAAAACCTAGTTTGTCTAACTAAACTCCAACTTCTTTTTAAGAAATCCGTGACATACAATTGCTTTTTCAAGGTACTTTGACAAATCCCAGGGAGGTGTTGGCATTGTTCATCTAACCCTTCCCCAGGCACTGCTTTTCATCAGAAATAATTTAATGAAAATATAAAGAGGTGAACGGCTGAAATAGTTTGGTACACTTCAGGGATAAACAAGGTTGTTTTAACCGAGGCTTTTAAGAGCCAGGCAGCCAGCAGCGATCCAGAAGCAGGCAGCTGAAACACCAGGACATCACTCCCGTACGGAAGCACCAGGTCCAGTCCACCTGTTACAGGTGTCATCACAATGCTCGTCACTATCACCTCCTCCCTCACACACTCACTCTGGGGACGATCTGGGTCCTTTGACTCTCACACACAACCACCAGCCTCCACAAACATCACTTTAGCCCAGCTACCACAGCAAATAGCAAGCAATTCGGTGGAGAGGGTGGTCGGTATTTGGCACAGGTGAGCAGTATGTTTACACCGAGAAGTGAGTTTAACTTTACCTTTTGTAGCAGAACAAGTCGACCTCATCAGACGAGTCCCTCTGGTGGCGGCGCTAGTCAGCTTTATGAGAACAGTGTTATTACTTCTACCATTCTACAGTTGAATCAACACAATTAAATCTTGTTCAAACAATAAGGTGAGTGCGTTCTCTCACGAAACAGTACGACAGGATGTCAGATACAACACGGGGAGATGGGTAATGTTGAAAAAGTACGACAGGATGTCAAATACAACACGAGGAGATGGGTACCTCCTCTTCAAGAGCAATCGTTCTGCCAGACAAAATGTCATATTTTTGAATTACAAAAACACTTGATTGAAAGATACTGAATGTATTGTGCCTTGAGCTTCCGGAAGAGTACACATCACTATGATAGTGTGTTTTCCCTTCTATCTGTGCCTCCACCACCCCCTCCACCACCCCCTCCACCTCCCCACCCCCTCCACCACCCCTTCCACCTCCCCACCCCCTCCACCACCCCCTCCACCACCTCCACCTCCACCTCCCCACCACCTCCACCACCCCCACCACCTCCACCACCACCCCCTCCACCACCCCCACCTCCCCCACCACCTCCACCACCCCCTCCCCCACCCCCTCCCCCACCACCTCCCCCACAACCACCCCCTCCAACACCCCCATGAATTAAGCACACAAGTCACCATCTCGTTATTCCTCTGCAGTTGTATTCATTTCATCCTTTCTTTGTACCTCCCCCCTTCCTCATCTCTGCACAACACCTCCCTCTTCCCCCCCCCCTTCCTCCCACATGACCCATTCACCCACAATCATATCCTCCCCACTCCGCCCCCCTTCCCACCCCCGACCCATCTGCCCTCCTTTCAGGGACTGGATGTGATATTCAATTAGCCTGTTGAAGAGGACGCCAGGTGAACACCTAATCCCATCCACCTGCTGCTGTTCACCACTTAACCCCAGACAGGGGGGGGGGGGGGGAGGACAGGTGAGGTGGGGTAAGAGTGGAGAAAAGGGAGGAAAGGGAGAAAAGAGATCTGAGGAGAGGAGGGGAGGGGGGAGAGGGAATGTGGAGAGGAGAGGGAAGGTGGAGAGGAGAGGGAAGGTGGAGAGGAGAGGGGGGAGAGGAGAGGGAAGGTGGAGAGGAGAGGGGGGAGAGGAGAGGGAAGGTGGAGGAGAGAGGGGGGAGAGGAGAGGGAAGGTGGAGGAGAGAGGGGGGAGAGGAGAGGGAAGGTGGAGGAGAGAGGGGGGAGAGGAGAGGGAAGGTGGAGGAGAGAGGGGGGAGAGGACAGGGAAGGTGGAGAGGAGAGGGGGGAGAGGAGAGGGAAGGGTGGAGGAGAGAGGAGGGTGGAGTGGAGAGATAGGTAGGGTGTCATTCCTGATCCCTCGTCCAGCTGGCAGGGATTTCTTCTGCCTCTATCTGATTTGAGATCGCCTGAACAACAGGATGACCCGTCGCTAGGCAACCCTCATCAATGTGTCCCATGACATCCTGTTGCAGGGTGTTAAGTGTTAGCATACAGACTCACAGCAGATTGCTCCAGTCTAAACTTACTCCAGGAGAGATTTTATCTTACAACTAAGAAGTCTCCCAAATAGCAGTAAAGGTTTCTAGCTAAGAGTTATCTCTAAAACCTATTCTCAAAGCTGCTGAGACCAACTTTTACAAACTGATAATCTTGAGTTTAGAGAAAGGGTAGAGTTGACCTTGTTGCTAGGGATGATGTAATGTTTCATGAACAAGCTTACTTACTATACCCAGTGATTGGCTGATCATGGATGGGTCTGTGATTTCATCATAGAAATATTGTGGAAGGAACTACCATATAATGGTTTATTTCAGCATTCTGGGAAATACTCTTAGACCTTAGTCATAATATTAGGAACGACACAACCATTATATTTCAATGTTTCTCTTAACCCTCGTGCTGCCTTCGGGTCACATGACCCAAAGGTTCATAACGAACCATCGTTGTGTTTACCCAATTTTACCCAATACAAAAACAAATACAAATAATTTTCTTTTAACCATTCCAATGTGGGGGGTCTGACACAGCCCGACAGTTAAAAGAAAATGCTTCACTTTGTTTTTGTATGAGGTAAATTTGTCGCAATACGACGGTGGGTCACAATGACTGATGGGTCAGAATGACCCGAAGATAACACAAGGGTTAACACAGCAAGTAGGGAGAAACTTTTAGATTTAAGATGTTTCGTGAATATGGACCCAGATCTCTTCACACCAAACAGAATAGGTCTCTTCAGACACAGAGCAGAATGACTCGCTGGAATCACTCAACACATGACAGCAGAATCATTTCCTACATGAGAGAGCAAGCCAGACAGAAGAACCAGAGATGCAGCTGGGGAGGATCCTGTGAGGGGAGGGGGGGGGGATAATATAATCAATCACACCTCCTAATCTCCCAGCCCATCTTCATCTTCTCGATCAGAAACACCAGTGGGGGAAGCCTTGTGTTAGCGAACACGGGAAGGATGATGACGATTCTGGATTTCTGAGGCGGTTTTGCTTCTTTCCCGTCAGGAACGCCCCCCTTAGTCTGCCTGAACACTAACCTGGGCCTGAGTGTGTGTGCACAAGCGCCCTCCCACAGTCACACACACCAACGCACACTCTCCCCCATCCCCTCTCTTCCTCTCCTCATGCAGACCATCTTGCGATGGTGAATGCTCACGTTTCGGTCTAAAAGCCAGAACAATCCAACATCATCATCTTGGTCTCCTTATGCAAACAGAGGCAGACAATCAGGCAGGCCAGAAGTCAGGCAGGGAGACGGGCAAGGAGACAGACAGGCAGGGAGACGGGCAAGGAGACAGACAGGCAGGGAGACGGGCAAGGAGACAGACAGGCAGGCAGGCAGGGAGACAGACAGACAGACAGGCAGGCAGGCAGGGAGACAGACAGACAGGCAGGCTGGCAGGGAGGGAGACAGACAGGACACAGACAGGGAGACATACAGGCAGGCAGGCCAGCAGGGAGACAGACAGGCAGGCAGGCAGACAGGCCAGCAGGGAGACAGACAGGCCGGCAGGTAGACAGGCCAGCAGGGAGACAGACAGGCCGGCAGGTAGACAGGCCAGCAGGGAGACAGACAGGCCGGCAGGTAGACAGGCCAGCAGGGAGACAGACAGGCAGGCAGGCAGACAGGCCAGCAGGGAGACAGACTAGTAGAGAATCCCAAGAATGCAGCTTCAGTCTCTGAGTGCCTCACTAACGAGGACCTGTTGTGTTCTCATCATACTTGTTCCTCCTGTACTCCCAGGCTGTGTTAGCAGCCAGGATGAACTAAGGAATTCTGACCATCTCCCTTTGTTCCAGTCGCATTTCTGTTCCTGAAACCCCCCGACTCTGACAGCACAGTGCACCCCCCCTGCCCCTCCCCCCTGCCCCTCCCCCCTGCCCCTGCCCTCCCCCCTGCCCCTGCCCTCCCTTCATCACCCTCCCATCCAGCAGGAATGTAGCTCCAAACACAAGAACCAAGTTTAAATCATTTTATTGAAACAAAATATATACACATCTAAAGAGCAACATAAAATATCGATGTACATGTGTAAGAGTATAAAACTGAACCTAAAAGCTGAAAAGTTCAGCTGCAGGTGGAGAGACGGGGACTTGCCTCGCACAAAGAATCCTGTCCAAACCCCCCACCCTCCCTCCACAAGCCACCCATAGCTCCTCCCTATTCAGCCCCTCGGTCGGCCATGTTCCCCCTCCTCTGCCTGCAGGCCCTCTCAGCCCAGCCGGGGGATGGACATCTGGGTTCTCCAGGGTTCTGCACAATGGACCGGTCCTCTGTGGTTCTTCAGGGTTCCAGCAGTAAAAAGTTAGTGGGTCTGGGAGGATCTCTCCTACAACCCACACGCACGTACACACGTTCACACACAAACGTGGCGCATGTGGAAGTTGACCACGTACTCTGCGTTGGTGCGCTGCACGGAAATGGCAAAGGGTTCGAAAGGATGAAAGGTGAATGCCACCAGGCGGCGGACTGTGTGGTTGATGGGACGACCCAGCAGGCCTGCCTGGATCTTAAACTTAAGCAGACCTGAGTCCCGGGCATAGAACCTGGAGGAGGGGAGGGGGAGAAGGAGAGGGGGCAGAGAGAGGAGGAGAGGGGGGCAGAGGGGAGGGAGGGGGAGAAAGGAGGTGGGGGGAGGGGGAACGAGAAAAAAAAGTGTTATAGAAAAGAGGATGGATGCAGGCAATGAGTAGAAGACAAAAGGGAAAGAGTGAAAGCCATGTTGCACCCAGCGGTGCACAGGTATATAGAAATATGTATCTTTCTGCTGGAGGAAATGGTGTCTGTAGACAGGTTAGACACATGTCAGAGACACAGATCCCCTGGAGTGTTCCTTAGATTTCAGGGCTTCTACCCTTACAGAGCTTCATAACCTAATCAACAGGCAAGATGAGCCCATCATGATGGCATGATGAACCTAGAATGAACCTTTCCAGATTCATCTTTTCTTTTCAGATGAGTAGGTAACTTTAGGAACCCTATACTCAACATATTATGAACCTAAGAAATCTATAATGAACCAATAATGAAACTTTACTTAACGTAATACAGCCAGTAGCAATGCAGTGAATTGTATCTACTAGTTAATAAATGAACACATTTACTGATCAACATGGATGCACAGTAATATTGCACTACAATAAAGATCTGGCCAAGAAGTATATTGAAAAATAACGCACACCCCATCATCCAATCTGAATCGAGTAATCACTCAGGCCATGATATAATGAACATAAGTTGTGCAATGAACCTATCCAGCCTGTAAGATGAACCTATCCACCCTGTAAGATGAACCTATCCACCCTGTAAGATGAACCTATCCAGCCTGTAAGATGAACCTATCCAGCCTGTAAGATGAACCTATCCACCCTGTAAGATGAACCTATCCACCCTGTAAGATGAACCTATCCACCCTGTAAGATGAACCTATCCAGCCTGTAAGATGAACCTATCCACCCTGTAAGATGAACCTATCCACCCTGTAAGATGAACCTATCCAGCCTGTAAGATGAACCTATCCACCCTGTAAGATGAACCTATCCACCCTGTAAGATGAACCTATCCAGCCTGTAAGATGAACCTATCCACCCTGTAAGATGAACCTATCCACCCTGTAAGATGAACCTATCCAGCCTGTAAGATGAACCTATCCACCCTGTAAGATGAACCTATCCACCCTGTAAGATGAACCTATCCAGCCTGTAAGATGAACCTATCCACCCTGTAAGATGAACCTATCCACCCTGTAAAATGAACCTATCCACCCTGTAAGATGAACCCTGTAGCTTTCCCGTGTTGCCTTGGTTACCTGAGGGCATGGGAGAGAGAGAGAGACACAGTCTCCATGTACACCTCACAGTCACACAGGCCTTCCTCTGCCCACAGCTCTGATGTTGCTGTTGATTATGGGATGTTGTTGTTGTGTCCTACCTGATGGGGTGGTCTCCGCAGGTCTTGGGGCGCTCCATGACGGAGACCCACTTGTCGTCGTAGGTGAAGAGCGAGAGGTCGAGGTAGGGGCTGCTGCTGTAGGACTGGGCGCTGATGGGGAGCTGCCCCAGAAGGCGCCGCACAGCCTCCGTGTGGCCCCCGTACTTAGCGTTCACGATGGTGTCCTTGAACCTGAGAACACACGCACGCACGCAAGCACACACGCACGCAAGCACACACGCACGCAAGCACACACACGCAAGCAAACACACGCAAGCACACACACACACGCAAGCACACGCACGCAAGCACACGCACGCACGCAAGCACACACACGCAAGCACACACACACACACAAGCACACACACGCAAGCACACACACACACGCAAGCACACGCACGCAAGCACACACACGCACGCAAGCACACACACACGCAAGCACACACACACGCAAGCACACACGCACGCACACACACACACACAAGCACACGCACGCACGCAAGCAAGCACACACACACGCAAGCACACACGCAAGCACACACACACGCAAGCACACACACGCGCAAGCACACACACAAGCGGAGAACACACACACTAGCTTGAAATTCTCTTTAATTTCCTTGGACAAGACGCACAACCAGGGGGATTTGACCATAACAGGAATATCCTTTTTTTATGAATAAATAAACGAACCAAGGAATCACGTAACCAATAAGCCAACGCCTTTGCCTACCTCCTCTGGACCTGCCGGGCATAGTTGTTGCTGGATGCGGAGCAGGGGAACTGGACAGCCTCGCTGTGGAGCGTGGCGTTGCGGAACAGGTCACAGAAGTTCTCGAACAGCTCCAGCAGCTTGTCTGACGTGTTCTCGAACACAGCCAGCACCTCTGTGTTCACCATGTTGTACACCACAAAGAAGGACGGCTGGAGGGGCGGGGGGCAGGGAAGAGAGGATTTTATAAACACACTGGTAAATTCATATAAAGCACTCTCAAACTCACTCTCTCTCACCCTGTCATCAAGCACTTTCATGAAGTCTTTATAGCAATTTTCAACACTTGAAATGGATGGCTCCTTGTATTAGCTCTGCGGTGGTTTAAAGAGAGAGGAGCTGGGAATTGATCACCTGTAGTAATGGGGCTGATCAATACAGAAAGGGCTCACTCAGGGCTGTCAGAGGGAGGACAATGCTACCACCTGTCCCAAACCCAACCACAGCCTTCTCACGCACACGCGCGCACACGCACACGCACTACAGCCAGAGAACTGGGGCCAGGACTACAAAGCAGGTTCAACATGTCCTGGAACATATTTTACTGAGCTGGCTTCACCAAGCCTGACAAGTGTGATTGACTACAATCACACTAAGCAGTGTCTGGACGGTGCTGCCCAGGTGTCTCTAGCCGTGAGCGCTGTTTGCTCCTCATGACCAGTTGAAATACGGACCACCATGATCTATGTATCACACAAGATGAACAAACAATGAACTACAAACTTTAAATATAATCCAGGATGAAAGCAATGTTGCCGCTTCCAAAGGCTTGAAGGAAATTTTGTAATAAATTGCAGACTGAATGCATAAGGTAATAGGCTTACCAATATCACTGCCCCATCATGAAGTCAGTGTACTTCCCACACGAGCAAGGCTAGCACCTCTTAAGAGGTGCAGCTCACTTGGGAGGGGTCAGTGACTATACAGACTCTGTAGGGGTGCAGCTCACCTGGGAGGAGTCAGTGACTATACAGACTCTGTAGGGGTGCAGCTCACCTGGGAGGAGTCAGTGATTATACAGACTCTGTAGGGGTGCAGCTCACCTGGGAGGGGTCAGTGACTATACAGACTGTGCAGGGGGGTGCAGCTCACCTGGGAGGGGTCAGTGACTATACAGACTCTGTAGGGGTGCAGCTCACCTGGGAGGAGTCAGTGACTATATAGACTGTGCAGGGGGGTGCAGCTCACCTGGGAGGGGTCAGTGACTATACAGACTCTGTAGGGGTGCAGCTCACCTGGGAGGGGTCAGTGACTATACAGACTGTGCAGGGGGGTGCAGCTCACCTGGGAGGGGTCAGTGACCCTGAGAGTGACCACGTCCTCGCTGGTGTACTTGATGAACAGGTGGTGCTCGTCCAGCAGCTGCATCTTCCACATGCGGAGCTGCCGGAGCTGGTCGAAGAACTGGAAGAAGCGGCGTTTGGCCGTGGCGCTGCCGTCCTGCTCCGCGCGCCGCCACAGGAACACCAGCAGCCGGTGCTTCAGGGAGTTGATGGTCTTCTCCGTGTAGAGGCGGGGGAAGCCGGGCTGGCCCTCCGCCAGCGCTTCAGAGTACCCGGCAGAGAGGGTGAGGAGGTCGTCCTCGTAGCAGAACCTCCCGATGGTCCTCACGTCCAGGAACGTGCCCTCTGGTGTCACCTGACCACAGAGGAGAGGGGCACTTCCTGTTACCGTGTGCCATTATATCCTAGGGTTAGGGTGTGTGTGTGTGTGTGTGTGTGTCTGTGTGTGTGTGTGTGTGTCTGTGTGTGTCTGTGTGTGTGTGTGTGTGTGTGTGTGTGTGTGTCTGTGTGTGTGTGTGTGTGTGTGTCAGCCCTTACCTGGAAGACATGTATGGTCTGCTGCTGGACCGACAGCACGGCCAGGATGTTCCTGTACAGGTACAGCCCCTGGTTGTGTGACAGGACGATCTTGTCACACTTGAAGGAGCGCGTGTCACACAGGCGTCCCGTGTGCAGGTCGATGATGTGCAGTGAGTAGTCCTCCAGCGGCGAGCGAGGGTTGGGTGTCACCGCCTCGTTGTTCCGGTAAACCTCAAAGAAGTACGGCGGGGGTTCCTCAGGCACGTAGGCGGCGGAGCCCACGATGACGTAGCGGCAGTCGTCGGTGAACAGGCTGCACTCCCGGTTCAGGTGCTCCCCGTTGGACGCCACGTTAGTGACGTGCAGGAGAGAGAAGAAGCGCTGGAACAGATGGCCGCGGATGTTGAGGGAACGCTGTAAGAACAAAGACAAAAACAAACATGTTTCAAGTTTACTGTCCGTGCTTCAAATTATACAGTGATATACATTTTAGGCCACACCACCCAGCCCTAAACGCACCACTACCTGGTCCCTGCCTGGTCCCTGCCTGGTCCCTGCCTGGTCCCTGCCTGGTCCCTGCCTGGTCCCTACCTGGTCCCTACCTGGTTCTACCTGGTCCCTACGTGGTCCCTACCTGGTCCTGGTCCCTGCCTGGTCCTGCCTGGTCCTGGTCCCTGCCTGGTCCTGGTCCCTGCCTGGTCCTGGTCCCTGCCTGGTCCTGGTCCCTGCCTGGTCCTACCTGGTCGTTGCCGTTGGAGAGGGTCTCCCCGTCCTGGCCCAGCAGCAGGTCCTCGGCCGCTTGGCTGCCCTGGTACTCGTACACTTCCAGGGACGTCTGGTCGGAGGAGAAGGCTATGAAGCAGCGTCCGTCCGGGGAGAACTTGCGCAGGAAGCAAGGGGGCTTCTCCACGTTCACCACAGTGAAGTTGGGGAAGAGGTTCTGGTGGAGGCAGCGGACCCGGTACCAGTGTGCTCCGGGCCGGCCCGAGGAGATACGCCGGCCTTCCAGACGATGGACCACGTTCTGGTTCTGGATACGACGAGGCCTCAGGGTGGGGGAGTCGTCGTCCATCTCTAGGGCTTGGAGAACCACTACAGGGAGGGAGGAGGGAGGGAGGGAGGGTCAGGGTGAGTGGGCTTCATCACCTGTACGTCATCATGGAAGGCAGAAGGAGAAAACATCAGAGAACTGTTTTACATTAATCATAGTTTCATATTCGTTATATGAAATGTTTTTCTCCTAAGCAACAGGGGAGATTACGACGTGCGACCTCTTGATCTGCAGTCAAATGCTCTAACCACTGAGCTATTTATGATTGATTGACTTAAATAGTGTCTTGTTTACGTTGCTGAATTTTTCATAAGTCTAACATGTCTGCAAACCCATTGATTCCCAGTGAAGGCTGGGAATCATTGGGTTTATGTAGCAGATATACACTTTTAACCAAATCATAAATGTTGCACATAGCTAGCTAGATTGAAGTTTGAAACAACAGATGGCTTTTCACTAGATTAGTTCATATCCTGCCACTCTCTTCCTCGCGCACACTCACACAGACTCAGCTAGATAGCTAGCTCAGCCATATTCAGATTTGCTTTGACAAGCTACATTTTAGCTTGGCTTTATACGGTAGCATGAAGACTAAACAATAAACATTAACGTGTTTAATATCGTCTAGTTAGCCACTCACCTCTTTACAGACCGCTAAAATCGCATTTCTCCACCACCTTAAAAGATTATAGCTAGCTGGATGGCTAGCCTCACAACTTTGCTAAAAGGGTTGCTATGTGTGGTTGTCCGTCTTTAAACTTAATGTTAACTTCGAAAATGTCTCATAAACGATTAAGTTCAAATTTTGAACGTAGCAAGATTGTAAATTAAAAGACAAATCATATAAAAATGTAGAGGTGCTAGCTAGCAACCAAGCTTAAAGAGGAAGAAGAAAAAAAGTGATGCACGAGCATTGTATGTACTCAAACGTTCTGACTAGTCACAGCGCCACATGGAGGTTCAGGACAAGAGAACAATAACACCAATCACACGTCAGTTTAGAAAATAATTGTAAATGTCAAATCATTTAAGCACAAAAACAATTTCTTCTTGGATTGTATGGAAGAACTTTCTCTACGCTCTTTAAATTATGATTGAAAGAAGCAACCTTTGTGTATTCTTTCACGTGCGTTTTCAACGTTTTAAGGTTCATCCTAGTTTATACGTGTAGCCGGTGTAGATGGGTTAAACTCACTCCTCAGGTAGCTATGTTTAAAGGCCACCCGCGCAAACGAAACGTTCGCTTTTTCGTTGGCGTAGTTGTCGCGCTTGTTGGCGGTTTCGATCCCGGGTGCGGGCGAACGCAGCCATGTAACCTCCGACGGCGACACGGCCACGTCTGTTACATAAACAATGGGCCTATATTCGGCTACATTGAACAGACACCTCCGCTGATGTGGAAACAAACAGAAAAGATGCAGTCAAGAGAGATTCAGCAGCATCGTTCACCTTGTCGGCGTGCTGTGTTGTCATAATAGTTGGTCTCTAAATGAAGAAATTGATGCCGCAAGGTGTGGGTGTGTTTGTGTAGCTAGGGCTACCCGCTGTTTGTTTCTGGTACTAGCTAATTGATTTGTTTGAAACCGCCATTTGTATGTTTGGTCGTAAGATTTCTCAAGCATTGTACATTTTAATGACTACCTCGGTGGACTAGTCAGGCTTAATCATTTCGTTTTGTAGACTACACGAAAATGGATTCCATTCTATACAGACCCCCAAAATTACTATTGTAACACAGAAAATTATAAGACAAGGAGGTCTTCTATCCTGGCCTCCTAAGCTTGATAATGGCTCTATGTGCAATTATCCCTGACCTAACTGTGGAAAACGGCACATGTAATTGTGTTAGATAGACTTGCAGTGAACATGAAAAAGTGACTCGAAAACAGATGGAGAAAGAACATTACATTAAATTGTCCACTTCATAAAGTAGGCCTAATGGTATTTTTTGTCCTGTATAGCTACTATATCTGGTTCTGTATTTATCAGATTGAATGTGTGTGTAGCACAAGCAAGCAAGATAGAGGATGTTAAAGTTACTTTACTTGTTTACTGGATAAACAAGTTCAGTTATTGGTTTCAAACATCTCAAGCTCACTTCAACCCCCTTTCTTTCTCCATTTCTCTCTCTCCATCTTCTCTCCTCTCTCTCACTTTTTCAATATCTTTCTCTTACTCCCTACCACTGTCTCCCTTGTCCTGTCTCTCACACACATCTACCCCCCCCCCCCTTTCTCTCTCTCTCTACCCTGCTTTTCACCTGAGCTTTTAAGCTCATGTGATGGAGATGAAACAGTGGCATGGACAATTCATGGGCTTTTTGGCCATTCTTTCAGGAGGAATGGAGTTGCACTTTAAGTCCATTTGCTTCTTTGTTTGCAGTCTGTACCCCACAACGAGTGTTGCCTGCCAAGCCTGTCTACAGAATGGACTGGGGGTGAGGGTCCTGGACTGGGGGTGAGGGGCCTGGACTGGGGGTGAGGGTCCTGGACTGGGGGTGAGGGGCCTGGACTGGGGGTGAGGGTCTTGGACTGGGGGTGAGGGTCCTGGACTGGGGGTGAGGGGCCTGGACTGGGGGTGAGGGTCTTGGACTGGGGGTGAGGGTCTTGGACTGGGGGTGAGGGTCCTGGACAGACGTTTTGGTAGATGGCTTCATGAGAACGATCTTCATGCTGCTTACATGAATATAGATGCACATTTTAAAAAGGACATTTCAGTGAAGACAATTGCAGAGAAAGACATGTAATTAATCAATTTATCAAGTCAATTTTCTGCATTTGTGTTTCGATTTGAATAGCAGATTGAAAAGGTCACTCGAGGCAACAACCACAGATAGAGCCACACTGTTCAGCCATCTTGTCTGTCTTTTTCACTAAAAGGCTATGTTTGACATTTAACAAAAATGCTTTTAACTTTTCATGGCAGGCTGAATTTGACAGAGTAATGGCTAATTCTCTGATTCTACATAGAGTGCTCAACTCTGTGGGCCCTGCAGGATAACCGTTAAACTGACTTCACTTGGTCTATGGTTTAGATGGAACCGATTTTCTACTTTCAAAATGAATTCAATTTCTGCAAGCTTAATTTCTGTACCATGACAACCTGAAGGAGCTATTAGACTTTTCATCAAGTGTGTTCTAATGTAGAATGCTGGTTACCGCGGACATCTCACCATGAGGGGGAAGAGAGATCATCGTAAAGATGATGGGGAATATGAGAGAGAGACAGAGACAGAAGGAGAGAGAGAGAGAGAGAGAGAGAGAGAGAGAGAGAGAGAGAGAGAGAGAGAGAGAGAGAGAAAGCAAATATCAATTTCCTCTTTCTCAGTCATTTGAATATGTTCCACTGCTGGTTTTTCCCCAGTTATAGATTTGCTCTTTAAAGTATTTTTCCTCCTAGATTCACAAAAAAGGAAGACATGGAGCTGCTGCTGGGAGAGAGAAAGAGAGAGAGAGAGAGAGAGAGAGAGGGAGAGAGAGAGAGAAAGAGAGAGAGAGAGAGGGAGAGAAAGAGAGAGAGAGAGCACAGAGTAGGCTGAGGTGTAACTTATTTACAGTTTTCTATTTTAATCATATATCCACAGTTTTATTCATACTATGCAATTACTATTTGAATATCCTGAGTGTATGTTCAGTACATTTAGGCATGTATATACAGTTAGGTCCATAAATATTTGGACATTGACACAATTTTCATCATTTTGGCTCTGTATACCACCACAATGGATTTGAAATGAAACAATCAAGATGTGCTTTAAGTGCAGACTTTCAGCTTTAATTTCAGGGTATTTACATCCAAATCAGGTGAACGGTGTAGGAATTACAACACATTTTATATGTGCCCCCCCCCCCTTTTTAAGGGACCAAAAATAATTGGACAAACTAACATAATCATAAATCTAATTGTCACTTTTAATACTTGGTTGCAAATCCATTGCAGTCAATGACAGCCTGAAGTCTGGAACCCATAGACATCACCAGACGCTGGGTTTCGTCCCTGGTGATGCTCTGCCAGGCCTCTACTGCAACTGTCTTCAGTTCCTGCTTGTTCTTGGGGCATTTTCCCTTCAGTTTTGTCTTTAGCAAGTGAAATGCATGCTCAATTGGATTTAGGTCAGGTGATTGACTTGGCCATTGCAGAACATTCCACTTCTTTGCCTTAAAAAACTCTTTGGTTGCTTTTGCAGTATGCTTCGGGTCATTGTCCATCTGCACTGTGAAGCGCCGTCCTATGAGTTCTGAAGCATTTGGCTGAATCTGAGCAGATAATATTGCCATAAATACTTCAGAATTCATCCTACTGCTTTTGTCAGCAGTCACATCATCGATAAATACAAGGGAACCAGTTCCATTGGCAGCCATACATGCCCACGCCATAACACTACCTCCACCATGCTTCACTGATGAGGTGGTATGCTTTGGATCATGAGCAGTTCCTTCCCTTCTCCATACTCTTCTCTTCCCATCATTCTGGTACAAGTTGATCTTGGTCTCATCTGTCCATAGGATGTTGTTCCAGAACTGTACAGGCTCTTTTAGATGTTTTTTGGCAAACTCTAATCTGGTCTTCCTGTTTTGAGACTCACCAATGGTTTACATCTTGTGGTGAACCCTCTGTATTTACTCTGGTGAAGTCTTCTCTTAATTTTTGACTTTGACACAGATACGCCTACCTCCTGGAGAGTGTTCTTGATCTGGCCAACTGTTGTGAAGGGGTTTTTCTTCACCAGGGAAAGAATTCTTCTGTCATCCACCACAGTTGTTTTCCGTGGTCTTCCGGGTCTTTTGGTGTTGCTGAGCTCACCAGTGCGTTCTTTCTTTTTAAGAATGTACCAAACAGTTGATTGAGCCACACCTAATGTTTTTGCTATCTCTCTGATAGGTTTGTTTTGATTTTTCAGCCTAACGATGGCTTGCTTCACTGATGGTGACAGCTCTTTGGACTTCATATTGAGAGTTGACAGCAACAGATTCCAAACACAAATACCATACTTGAAATGAACTCTAGACCTTTTATCTGCTCCTTGTCAATGAAATAACGAACTCCCATGAGGGAATAACATACACCTGGCCATGGAACAGCTGAGCAGCCAATTGTCCAATTACTTTAATGTATTGTAATTCCTACACCGTTCACCTGATTTGGATGTAAATACCCTGAAATTAAAGCTGAAAGTCTGCACTTAAAGCACATCTTGATTGTTTCATTTCAAATCCATTGTGGTGGTATACAGAGCCAAAATGATGAAAATTGTGTCAATGTCCAAATATTTATGGACCTAACTGTATATGTACTGTGTTTATGTATATTCATGTCTGTACTGTATCTGCATATTTTTATACATGTTTGAATGTAGATGTGCATGTATGTTTATGTTATATATTATATATATGTATATGTTATGTATACTGTACAGTATATTTGCTTTGACAATATTTAAGTATCTCATGCCAACATGCCAATAAAGCACTTGAAATTGAATTGAACTCAGTCGAGCAGAGAGAGAAGTTGAGATGGCAGGAGGTTTCCATCTGTCTTCATCCAGGTCACAGAGAGACAGAAAAGAAGTTGGCACAAAATGAAATCGCAGTTTTTCTTGAAAAACTCCCTTTAAAAAGAGACTCGTGGAGAGGTCAAACACCAAAGCCCAGCGGAGCCTGAATTACCCTCTTACCCCTTCAAAACAGGCTAAGGGCCGCCCCAAGACTCCACAGGGGGGAAAGAGGCAAGCCATTTCTGCCAGTTCTGAATACGCTCTGCTGAAAGGAGAGTGATGGGCACTTTTGTATTATTACCTGCCTTTCCCCTTAGGAAACATTAGTGCTAAGAGAACTTGTCGATCACTCATACACTCTCTCAACCCCCCCACCCCCCACTCCACACACATACTTTCTTTTTTGCTCTCGCTCTCTTTCTCTCTTTTTCCCCCTCCCTCTCTCTCTCCCTCTGTATCTATCTCTCTGTCCCTTGGTCTCTTTCTGTCTCCATCTCTCCAGAGTTGGTGTGGTGTTGTAGATGCATATCTCTTTTTTTGTTGTTATCCGCCTCTTCCATTCGTTTCCACTCAACCCGCTGTCACTCTGTCATCTAACTGTGTTGCTGAAGCTCAGAGCTCAGGCAGTCCTTGGCGAGACACACATCCCCTGGTCATAAGTATTAGCCCATGCCGAGGTCATTATTCAATGATGGCAGTTACCTGGGAAAGAGACCACGCCCCCCTCCCCACACACACGCACACACTCACTCACACACACAAAGCTGCAGGAGAACAGATGCTGCGTCTCACTAAACACAATGAATTACTTATGGACCGCTTAGGCAAACAGGCGAGGTTCCTCCGGGTTTGTATAACACTGATAGGGACATCTGCCAGCAGAAGACCTGAACCCAGGTGCCCTTTACCTATAGGTAACTGAACTCTTATCACTGTCCCCGTCACAGCATCAGTCCACTGCTGATGATTAAACACATGACCGCCCCAGCTCCACCCCAGCCCCCCTCACACACACCCCTCGCTCCACCCAAGTCCACCCCAACCACCCTTTGATTAAAATCAACAGGAGTCACAAGCCTTATTTGAACCATCCTCTGAGCTAAGGTTGTTGGTTCAGGCTTCATTTAGGTTTTCTATCAGGCTTCATTATGGCTTCAGTCAGGCTTCAATCAGTCCAGCTTCCTTCAGCCTTCAAACAAAGGACAGTGTAGAGACTGGCTCGTCCAGGCTCACATCACAAAGAAAACACTGTACGTACACTCACATATATATACACACATTGTACGCACACAGACATTTGTGCTTACACACACTGTTCACACACACACGCACACATTAGATGGCAGAATGAACAAAAAGACACACACACAGAAAGAATGCAAAACAAAAAAAAAATATGAGAACACAAATACAATGAAGCAGGCAGTTTAATGATCATTTCGGAATCTGGGGAAAGCAGAGAGCACAATGGCTTCCAGGACTCACAGACGGGTTACAAATAGCACATTTGTGTCTGAAAATACACCTCTCTGCTTTTCCCCCTCAAAATCATGGACATGCACAAAGAAAGATTGCGCTTGTCACAGCTGCCATCGGCTAAGTGGGTAAAATTCATGCTAAAGTTAAATCTAACGTAATTTTCCAATTTCTTTGTTGAGCATAGACAGTGATTTATCCACACTTATTTCAGATGTAGTGCATAACTGCTGACTCTCTCTCTCTCTCTCTGTCTCTCTCTCTCTGTCTCTCTCTCCCTCTCGCTTACCAGCACACACTTTTTATTCATCTTTCTCTCCATCTCTCTTTTTCTGTGTATTAATCTGTCTCTCTCTGTCTCTCCCCTCTTTTCCCTCTCTCTCCCTACATCTCTCTCTCTCTCTCTCTCTCTCTCTCTGTATCTTTCTGTTTTCATATCTGTCTTTCTCACTATCTCCCCCCTTCTCCTCCCTCTGTCTCTCTCTCTTCCTTTCTTTCTCTCTCTCTCTTTCTCTCTCTCTCTCTTTCTCTCTCTCTCTCTCTCTCTCTCTCTCTCTTTCTCTCTTGTCAGAGTCTAACATGCAAAGTGGTCTTGGGATGGAAATCATTGTTGTTGGTCCAAACAAAACATATCAGAGTAATGAATGACAAACTAGACAACAGAATAATCTACACACATACTCTCACACACACACTCACGCATACAAACACCAATCTTCAATACCGCATGTTTTTTCGAGGATTCCAGGGTAGAGATTTTTGTGTTCTATTTGCATTTTGAATACTCTGAATAGAATTATTTCCACGGAAACAGACTGTGACATAAAGAGTCACAATCAACTGAGAGTCTTGATCAACAGGGTTCCTATGTAATCATGTGTGTTCACTATGGTGTTACAGTCAGTTTGAGTGCTTGCTTTTCATGCCAAAACCATTGTTCTAAATTCTAGAACATAAAAAATCAGAACATTGTAGAACGTTCTCCTTCTTAGCTTCATAACGACCATTCATTTGAATCAGGTGTGTTGGAGCAGGGTCACATCTAAAACAGGCAGGACAGGGGTTGACAACCACTGTTCTAGTACGTTTCCCAGTCTATCATTCTTCCTTAGCCTCATTCCTCAGTCCTTGTCGAACCCCCTAAATACTGATCTGGGAACGGAACCGTCTCTTGATGTACATCTCAGCCCAGAAGGCCCAGTATTAAATGATCAGGCTTGCAGTTGATAGTAGGCCCGCGGTAGATCGCGTTTTTAAAAATTGCCATTACATTTCCATTTGTTAAAAAAGTGTGTTTTTGGGTTAGGCTCTGCAGGCCATATGTCTAGTTGAAAGTCGTCCAAAAGCTGCTTTTATTTTCTGAAAACTATTCGATGGGACTTTTATTATGAAGGAGAGATCACAGTTTCTCCTCCCGATCGGTGACGTCAAGTTCAGAACACTAATGGGGAGGACGGGGATTTAAATGGCCAGTCGTCGGTTAACTGGAGGTTGGTTTCTACGCTGCCATAAGGCTCTGGCTCTACGAAGATGATGTGTCAATCGCCAATTCGCCGCCAGACATCCCCTGCAGGTACGTCTGGCTGTCCACCGCCACCGTGGTTCTTAAAATGTTCCTTATTCATTTTATAGATATAGTCACCAATTGAACGAGTGCGAACATTCGGTGCGATGGAGAGATGGGTAAGATGATGTAGTTACACTACTTCAATGTTCACTGAAACCTGTTCACCGCTTCGGACAAGCTGCCTCCGCTTCTGGTTAAGAAAGACAAAGAACTAACTTTAATTTAAACTATAATAACTAGGCAACGGTATTTCGTAAACTGGCTTTAGGGCATCTATGCTTCATACGGCTTGTATCGTCTAAATAGGTGGGATTTTCCTAACAACGAGCAAAGACTTAAGAGGTTAACTTGCTGCATGTCAATATGTAACGTTTGTTGATACGTTTGAATTGAGTGTTGTTTGACTTTTCCTATCGGTGAATGTCTCAGGCTGTTCTCGCGCCTTGCTTCCAGGTGGAGCCTTTGAAAGGAGAGGAGCACGAGCTCAATGAGTCAGATGAGATTCCGCCGCTGATCAACAGGTAGACCGGGCGACCACAACTTCGTGACACAAGAAAACATCCTAGAAGGTATTCCTTCTTCTATATGCATTCTGTCACCTATCTTGCCATTTTTATGGTGAAATGTACTTCAGTATTATGAAATGTGATCAATAATGTTTTTAAAAAGTGAAAATGTTTTATGATTTATCTTATATAAGTAGGAGGAGTCAGGTGGCTGAGCGGTTAGGGAAGCGGGCTAGTAATCCAAAGGTTGCCAGTTCGATTCCCGGTCATGCAAACTGACGTTGTGTCCTTGGGCAAGGCACTTCACCCTACTTGCCTCGGGGAGAATGTCCCTGTACTTACTGTAAGTCGCTCTGGATAAGAGCGTCTGCTAAATGACTAAATGTAAAATGTAAGTAAAAAAATCAAATCAAATTTATTTGTATAGCCCTTTTTACACGCAAGCATGTCACAGAGGGCTTCACATATGCCCATAGAACTGCCCCTCAACCAACCTAAACCCTCAAGGAAGACAAGGAAAAACTCCCAAAAAACTCTCAACAGGAGAAAAAAATGGAAGAAACCTTGGGAGGAGCAATTCAGAGAGGGATCCCCTCCTCCAGAGACGGTTGGTGGGAGAGAGGAGCAGAACACAGGCTAAACATAGTCATACAGTGTCGATGGGTTTTTAAAACACCAAAATCCATTATTCAACTTTATAGATTTAGGACAGGACCGGGAGACTCGCGACCAGGTCCAGCGTTGGCTGACCGACGACCAGGCAGGTGCTGACAACTCAAACCCCCCACACCACAAGGGATGTGTGTGGGGGGGGGGGGGACAGAGAGAGGAGAGCAGGGATTAGAGAATGCCAGGAGCAGCTAAAAGTTACAGTCATAATAGAATGAGATCCCCACCGGTCAAGTGTGGACTGGTGCAGCAATTTAACAGAGCAAAAAAGGGGAATTTGATGCAACCCCACACACCAAGACAGCGACAGCCCCCCTCATTTGGAACATGAAATCTGTTCCAGGGGAAGAGAACTCTAGATATACCTTTTAACAATTCACTTGAATGTTATTCTACATATATGCAATGTACCCTATTTTCTAATATAGATGCCTGAATAATGTGTAGGATACATTTTGTTGCTGTGTGTATTTGGCTATAGGTTACGGAGTTTATAAATTAGGTATACATATACAATTATCGTACTTTCTGGTTTATGCCCAGTTGTGTAATTCTATCGATTATTATATGAGAAGCCCCCCGCGTAGAAATATAATTTTCCTGTCGCTGTGTTTACATAATGGCTTTAATTAGATTTAAACATCCCTTTATTATAGTTATCTTTGACAAATCCAATATCACCTCATCAGCCTCTTCCTCCTCACGTCTCCTGGGGATAATGTGCCAGACAGCCCTCCAAAACGGAGCCTCTAAAATGGCTTTATACGGACTCTGGTATGTAGGCTAGTTATCGTGTCCCTTTCCTTCCAAATCCTTTACTTTGGGGCTATCTTACAAAGATTATTTTATTTTCTATAGGACTAGGCTAAATGTAAGCCTACAGGGTATTGAAATAAACGAAATTTAGATCCATTTTAAAAGTAACGTAAAGTCATGGACTTCTCATGACGCCAAATGGGATAAGTCTTCTCGTGGCGGTCTATTCCCGTTCGTCATCGTGATTCGGTTGTCTGTTCTTTTAAAGAAAAGTCAACCGCTTATTTTCAAGGTGCTCCAGAGACGGTTGCGCGTGTCAAAAGTTGCATAAGATTGAAGGGTTGAGGGTTATGATGAGATGAGATGGAAAATACATGGGCTATACTTTTGATAAAGGCCTTGGCTACTTTAGTCGTATGAACTACTACTTTACTACTACTTTAGAGGGTCCTTAAATAATTATGAAAAGACACTCTCTATGCTTTGAAACTAATTGCAGCCTGTTCAATTTTAGTGTAGGGAACAAATAAAGTACATGACGAATTAAATCGAGAGATTTACTTTAAACTTAACCGCCAATTACATATCAGCACCACAGCGTTGGACAGCTCCAGTGTGGTCGCATGAAGGAGTCTCCTTGCGTCTCTAATCAGCCAACCGCGGTGAAATTCTAATTTCACGGGGCATTTGAAGCAAGTTAATCATTTATTACGAGCAATAGGCCTTACAGTAAGGTCCGTGCCCACCACCTCAAACGGCAGAAAAGGCTGCTTAAAGCGTTGCTTTTTTTCAAAAATTTCAAAATTGACTTGGTAAAACCTACAGTTCACTTTTAGTCACTGTTTCCACCATTCATACAAATTCCAATTTACACGGAACATATAGCCTAGGTCAATATGTCATTCGCGTAATAAAGTTTTATTTTATTTGTATTCAAAGTGTAAAGTGTGTAAAATATGGTGAATAGCTATCACAGGCCTATAATTTTTCATTTCGTGCCAGTCAGCTTCTTCTCGCGGTTAGCTGGCGAGCTCAGGGTGACCGGCAGTCCGCCGGGCCACACGGTCACATGGATAAACTCTTTCAAAGATAGTTCTACATATGTTTCTTCTGCCTGTAGCAATTAAACAAAACCGTTTAGAGCAGGTGTTTAAACAATCCCCCGTGTGCGTCCATCCAATTAATGCAATTAGATGCAGCTTGGTTACGACTTAATAATGTTGGACGAGTGCGGGGGAGAGAGGATAGATTCGCCAGTGTTGACTCTTCCTACGATGTTATCTGCAGCGGGAGAGGGAGAGGGAGAGGGAGAGGGAGAGGGACCTGTCTGAATGTAACCCGCTAATGTGTGAAAGTGACACGCGTCTGAAACAAAAGAAACGTCTACCATAAACACAGGAGAACATTTGCCTCCACAGACCGTCTCCCACTACAGTCTTCTTTGTTCTGCTCTGCAAACAAATGTATTCAATATCAAATCCGGGCAGTTAGATTGGAACATAAGCTGTTCTGTTTGTCGGAGATAGACACTCCGGGGAGGGTTGCGCGTGTTTACACAATCTGTGTCTCTCAGAGAGCTGGCTGCTGCTCGTCTATCGTTTATACTTCTGTCTTCTATGTGAATTCACTTTTTTCCAGCATTTTGTCTCCTTCTGTAAAATTATTAACACAGCTATCCATGGATACTAAATAAATGAATAATTCTGCAGTATAAGAAGCACTTGAAGACTTGATAAAAAGGGGATTTAATGTGACCATGATCTGTATTCTGCTTGTGGGACCACAGACAACTCAGGCAGGGAATATGAAACGGAATCACACTATAATATTACTGCTTTCTGTGGAGGTGGAGAGTGGGCTAATTGGCGGGCTGGTTCTAAAGCGAGGGTCGTTTCTGAGTAACAGGGTGACAGGCGGCTGGAGTCAGAAAGGGGGCATTTCTAAGGGCCAATCACAATCAGGATGGATGGTGCTGACAGCAGTTACACCCCTAAGTCCTAACACTCACAACACACACACACACACAGTAACACACACACAGTAACGCACACACACACATACATACACACAACAGGCGACGAAGCTTTTCTGAAACACTAAAACTTTCTTGACAAAAATGTATTTTTTCTTTTTAAATTTTATTTGGGGGTCGTATGAAGGCAGACAAGTGGCAGCTACAATGCACTGGCAATGGGAGGGAGGGAAGGATGGGGGGAGGGAGGGATGGGGGGAGGGAGGGATGGGGGGAGGGAGGGATGGGGGGAGGGAGGGATGGGGGGAGGGAGGGATGGGGGGAGAGAAAGGACGGGTGAAAGACGAGAGCAAGGTGCTTCTGAGAAGGAGACAGGAGACACACTGCTGTTTTGCCTGTGTGCTGTGTTTCGTGTATTATTGTGTTCATGCCGTACTATTTTGCACAGTGTCATTGTGAATAAGAAATCGCTTTTAATTTGACCTACCTGTCTAAATAAAGCTTGTTAATTGCCAGCCTCTCTCTCTACAGCAAACATGGCAGTGTTGATCTATTGGGGGGGGGTGTAAGCACATGGAGCAGATGTACTGCTGCTACATAGGACCTAGATTGCGGGAACGTAATAAATTTGATTCATTCAAGTCACGCAACTCCCCACCTCTTGCTGTGACGTTCTGTCTGTCAGCACCTCTTGATGAGTGGCAGCAGAACAGGTAAACGCTGTCTCCTTCCCTCTGAGACCTCTATAGACTGAGTCCCTGCGAAGGGGGTTGTGAGCACGTGCAATTAAATTTAATTGAGAGTCAGGAAGTGGCTTAGAAAATGTGTTAGACTGAGCAGACAGCTTGGTAGCTGCAGAGATGGATGTGAGCACAGACCAGTACAGTGCTGATTGGCATCTGTGTACTAACTGGAACCTCTTTGTAATATCTGGAACATCTGTGTTCCATCCGGAACATCAGAGCTCTACCTGGAACCCTGAAGATTATGCGGAACATTTGTATTCTAACTGGGACAAATGTAGAAAGGGTTCTTTCAAATGGAAACTTTTTGTTAACTGTAGTTCTGTGTGTATGTAAAGTAGGTACTCCATTCTAAAAGCAGTTATGATTTTTTTTTACGTCTCTAAGCTACTCTATATGGTCTTCGAAGAACAGCGATTTGAACAGATATTTCAGTGAATCACTGCCTTACCCTTCCTTGCACGACACCCTCCACTCTTTCTATCCTTCAAGGTCTGGTATTTCACTGTGCTGAGAGACGTATGGCCATACTTTTCCCTTATTCAGTCTTTGTACTGTAAGTAACTATCAATATACTGTGTGTGTGTATGCCTTTCATGTATGTAAGTTGGCACTTAAATGTGTGTGTGTGCATGCTGTGAACACGTTGTAGTATGTTCCACATACAAGCATTGTGTGTGTCTGTGTGTCTGATTAGCATTATTTTGCTGCGTGAAGTAAATCCAAAGAAATCTTCAACTGCATGAGCCCTTTCAAACCTCCTCCTGGTTGCCGTGGTTACGGCGGCCACTCACGCAGGAAGTGGCCGTGCGGATCAAACAGGTGTGGTTCCTGCCGACCCCTCCTGCTCACTGGTTGCTAGGTCAGCTTTGTTCCTGTGGCTCCCAGGTGCTGAGGGTGTGCTGCAGAGCGGGGGGGGGGGGGGGGGGTTCTGTGTTAATATGTCCTGAAGGTGGAGGGGGGAAGGGGATGCACAGCAGTACTGCAGGCTGGGGGAGGGTGAGAGAGTAGGCTGCACAGCAGTACTGCAGGCTGGGGGAGGGTGAGAGAGTAGGCTGCACAGCAGTACTGCAGGCTGGGGGAGGGGGAGAGAGTAGGCTGCACAGCACTACTGCAGGCTGGGGGAGGGTGAGAGAGTAGGCTGCACAGCAGTACTGCAGGCTGGGGGAGGGGGAGAGAGTAGGCTGCACAGCAGTACTGCAGGCTGGGGGAGGGTGAGAGAGTAGGCTGCACAGCAGTACTGCAGGCTGGGGGAGGGGGAGAGAGTAGGCTGCACAGCAGTACTGCAGGCTGGGGGAGGGTGAGAGAGTAGGCTGCACAGCAGTACTGCAGGCTGGGGGAGGGGGAGAGAGTAGGCTGCACAGCAGTACTGCAGGCTGGGGGAGGGTGAGAGAGTAGGCTGCACAGCAGTACTGCAGGCTGGGGGAGGGTGAGAGAGTAGGCTGCACAGCAGTACTGCAGGCTGGGGGAGGGGGAGAGAGTAGGCTGCACAGCAGTACTGCAGGCTGGGGGAGGGTGAGAGAGTAGGCTGCACAGCAGTACTGCAGGCTGGGGGAGGGTGAGAGAGTAGGCTGCACAGCAGTACTGCAGGCTGGGGGAGGGTGAGAGAGTAGGCTGCACAGCAGTACTGCAGGCTGGGGGAGGGTGAGAGAGTAGGCTGCACAGCAGTACTGCAGGCTGGGGGAGGGTGAGAGAGTAGGCTGCACAGCAGTACTGCAGGCTGGGGGAGGGTGAGAGAGTAGGCTGCACAGCAGTACTGCAGGCTGGGGGAAAGGGGTGGAAGGACAGAGGGATGGATGTAGGGGCGGTCAAAGGGACATAGAGATGGATGTAGGGGTGGTCAAAGGGACAGAGGGATGGATGTAGGGGTGGTCAAAGGGACATAGAGATGGATGTAGGGGTGGTCAAAGGGACAGAGGGATGGATGTAGGGGCGGTCAAAGGGACAGAGGGATGGATGTAGGGGCGGTCAAAGGGACAGAGGGATGGATGTAAGGGCGGTCAAAGGGACAGAGGGATGGATGTAGGGGCGGTCAAAGGGACAGAGGGATGGATGTAGGGGCGGTCAAAGGGACAGAGGGATGGATGTAGGGGCGGTCAAAGGGACAGAGGGATGGATGTAGGGGCGGTCAAAGGGACAGAGGGATGGATGTAGGGGCGGTCAAAGGGACAGAGGGATGGATGTAGGGGCGGTCAAAGGGACAGAGGGATGGATGTAGGGGCGGTCAAAGGGACAGAGGGATGGATGTAGGGGCGGTCAAAGGGACAGAGGGATGGATGTAGGGGCGGTCAAAGGGACAGAGGGATGGATGTAGGGGTGGTCAAAGGGACATAGAGATGGATGTAGGGGTGGTCAAAGGGACAGAGGGATGGATGTAGGGGTGGTCAAAGGGACATAGAGATGGATGTAGGGGTGGTCAAAGGGACAGAGGGATGGATGTAGGGGTGGTCAAAGGGACATAGAGATGGATGTAGGGGTGGTCAAAGGGACAGAGGGATGGATGTAGGGGCGGTCAAAGGGACAGAAGGATGGATGTAGGGGCGGTCAAAGGGACAGAGGGATGGATGTAAGGGCGGTCAAAGGGACAGAGGGATGGATGTAGGGGCGGTCAAAGGGACAGAGGGATGGATGTAGGGGCGGTCAAAGGGACAGAGGGATGGATGTAGGGGCGGTCAAAGGGACAGAGGGATGGATGTAGGGGCGGTCAAAGGGACAGAGGGATGGATGTAGGGGCGGTCAAAGGGACAGAGGGATGGATGTAGGGGCGGTCAAAGGGACAGAGGGATGGATGTAGGGGCGGTCAAAGGGACAGAGGGATGGATGTAGGGGCGGTCAAAGGGACAGAGGGATGGATGTAGGGGCGGTCAAAGGGACAGAGGGATGGATGTAGGGGCGGTCAAAGGGACAGAGGGATGGATGTAGGGGCGGTCAAAGGGACATAGAGATGGATGTAGGGGCGGTCAAAGGGACAGAGGGATGGATGTAGGGGCGGTCAAAGGGACAGAGGGATGGATGTAGGGGCGGTCAAAGGGACAGAGGGATGGATGTAAGGGCGGTCAAAGGGACAGAGGGATGGATGTAGGGGCGGTCAAAGGGACAGAGGGATGGATGTAGGGGCGGTCAAAGGGACAGAGGGATGGATGTAGGGGCGGTCAAAGGGACAGAGGGATGGATGTAGGGGCGGTCAAAGGGACAGAGGGATGGATGTAGGGGCGGTCAAAGGGACAGAGGGATGGATGTAGGGGCGGTCAAAGGGACAGAGGGATGGATGTAGGGGCGGTCAAAGGGACAGAGGGATGGATGTAGGGGCGGTCAAAGGGACATAGAGATGGATGTAGGGGTGGTCAAAGGGACAGAGGGATGGATGTAGGGGCGGTCAAAGGGACAGAGGGATGGATGTAGGGGCGGTCAAAGGGACAGAGGGATGGATGTAAGGGCGGTCAAAGGGACAGAGGTATGGATGTAGGGGCGGTCAAAGGGACAGAGGGATGGATGTAGGGGCGGTCAAAGGGACAGAGGGATGGATGTAGGGGCGGTCAAAGGGACAGAGGGATGGATGTAGGGGCGGTCAAAGGGACAGAGGGATGGATGTAGGGGCGGTCAAAGGGACAGAGGGATGGATGTAGGGGCGGTCAAAGGGACAGAGGGATGGATGTAGGGGCGGTCAAAGGGACAGAGGGATGGATGTAGGGGTGGTCAAAGGGACATAGAGATGGATGTAGGGGTGGTCAAAGGGACAGAGGGATGGATGTAGGGGCGGTCAAAGGGACAGAGGGATGGATGTAGGGGCGGTCAAAGGGACAGAGGGATGGATGTAAGGGCGGTCAAAGGGACAGAGGGATGGATGTAGGGGCGGTCAAAGGGACAGAGGGATGGATGTAGGGGCGGTCAAAGGGACAGAGGGATGGATGTAGGGGTGGTCAAAGGGACAGAGGGATGGATGTAGGGGTGGTCAAAGGGACATAGGGATGGATGTAGGGGTGGTCAAAGGAACAGAGGGATGGAAGCTGGATCGAGGCAGATGTTCCACATCAGAGACACAAACCGCTTTTACATACCCTCTTTTAGGCAGGGATGTTGTGTCTTCGTGCCACCTTGCAGTTCTCCTTCAGTTCTCCTTGAAGTTCTCCTTGAAGTTCTCCTTCAGTTCTCCTTGAAGTTCTCCTTCAGTTCTCCTTGAAGTTCTCCTTCAGTTATCCTCCAGTTCTCCTTCAGTTCTCCTAAAAGGAACGGACTGAGGGGTCATTGTTGTCCCGGCAACAAGCCAGCAACAAAGTTAGTCACAGAGCCAAATCGACGTCTGTGTAAAAGAGACAGCTGGCATTGCGGTATTACACACACTAGCAACGACACTGACGTCGCGCACCTGATTCCGCTTGCCTCTCCTACACCCCCCACAGCCTCGCTCCACCATGCTTTCACCTTACTCCGCCCTGCACCCAACCCTCCTCCTCCCTGCCCCCACCTTACTGGGCGCCCTGCTTCCATCTTGCTCCTCCCTGCCTCCATCTTTGACCCCTGGCATGGGCCCTCCGCTCACCCCCGAGTGAGGACCAGAACAGCTGTGAAGCTTCTGATCTGTGGGTCTGACAAAACACGGAACCTCCCAGTTCTAAAGATTCCAGGGTTCTCCTGTTCCACGTTCTCAGAACTCCAATTTGAGCATGCAATACTTTTCTTCTTTTTTTGATGAGAATGTTTTATCGTTTATTTTATTTTGTTAAACAATGCTCACCTTGCTGGATGAAATGTTTCCCCAGTTGTCTAGAAATAACTGAGCCTCTTTGATATGATTGTAGAGCTGTGATTGACGTTAAACATGTCCAGATTGAACACTGCTTCTTCTGTGGTATTGGATTGCTGCCTCTATGGGGAACCTGATTGGATTGTGGAGCAGTGTGCCATAAAGACTGGGGTTGTGAGGAGTGGAGGGAGGGAGGGCAGAATTGATTTGGCCTCCAGAGAGAGAGAGGTCTATGGTTTCCATTGCTGGCCTAATTCTCCTGCCCCCTCTCTGTCACCCGTACCCTCTCTCTTGGGCTCTCTTTCTCATGTATAAGATTAAACACAGTTGAGTGATTCTACAACTTAACCAACACTGCGTTTGTTAATTTATCAAATTAATGAAAACACATTACAACAAAACAATATCCCTTCTATCACGTCTCCATGACAATTTAAGAGGCACTAGAATTCTGTCAAGTTTGTTGGTCGAGGAGATGTTTAAACCAACCAGCTGGGTCTCTCTTTCTCTGCCTATCCCTACCCTCTCTCCCTACTCTCTTTCTATCTCTCCATCTCTCTCCATCTCCTGCCCCCCTTTCAGTCTATCCATCTCTATCTCCTCCTATGCCCCCCTTCCATCGCAGTAGACTGGTATTGGAGACAGTAGACTGGTGTTGGGTCAGTAGTCTGGTCAATATGCTCTGCCTGGTGTGAGTACATCAGGGCTGATGTCATAGCTTAAGTCCTGACAGCCAGACAAGCCAGCATATCCGGCTGTACTCCCCAGTGCCCATGCAGTGGTGCTCCACTTCACTAATATGTGTGTGTGTGTGTGTGTGTGGGGGGGGGGGGGGGTCGTAGCAGTACGCTTCTCCTGTAATGTGTGTGTGTGTTATGTGTGGGGGAGGAGGAGTAAATTGAGACATTGGGTTTGGTATTCCTTTATTATCTTATGAAAGTAACTGATTTAATTTCCTCCACACTACAGTGTGTCCTTCAGCAGAGTGTGTTCTCAGTCCTCCCCGCCTCCTCAAGCTTCAGCCTAGCTGTACTGAAGAATACATAGGGTGGCGTGATCCCAGGATTTCTATGAGAGGGAATCTAATTAATATCCTGGACAAAGACACGGTAAAAGAAGTCTGCTGTGTGTGCGTAATTGTGCGTGTTAACCCATAACGTACATGTGTTTAACGGTAATTAGGATTTTGTTGAAGGACCTTCCTGCAGACACATTTTAAAAATAAGTTGCTTTTAATAAAATGCAGCTCAATATCATCAGTCTCCTTGTAGTCAATTGGCTTCAGCATTAGAAAACATTTAAGGTAAATTTTTTCTTGTTAATTTGATTCCAAGGCACAGGGAAGTCAAAAATTATATATATTTTTTTAAATTTCACTGGGGCACCAACCCCCAATGACATCTGTGTTGAATCGAACTCAATAATTGTGAACAACGACAAGCTAATGATTGAATTAACTGATAGCACCTGTGGCTGATGTTAAGCACACTGCAGTACTATTCCAGTGCAGAGGACGTGGTTTATATGAACAGCAGAATAGCTTTCTCTCCACAGAGGAGAGATGTCCACAGGAACATTTGCATGATCTTCTCCTTCCCACGATGGTAGAGCAGTTTGTAAAAAGAGTTCCTGTCTGACGATCATCAAGCTACGTTGTACACGTTTGTGTGTCATCTCACTAATGTACCCAGTAAAAGCCTATGGTCCAGAGGTAAAGAGCTGGACTAAGCTAGCTTTCATACCGTATTCCTATTCAGTATCCCCGCCATTATTTTGGAGCGGAACTCCCGTCCGGAGATACAATAGAAACTGCATTTTCACCTCCCCTTGTTTGCTCAGCCTCCCGTTTCCCCCAGTACTCTTGAGTGAATGTATAAGTGCATGCAGAGACAAGATCCACGACTAAGGGATAGGTGGAAGAGAGAGGAAGGGAGGGCAAGGCAGAGATGTAGAGTGATGGGTTGGAGAACGAGGAGAGGGAGAGAGAAAGCGAGAGAAAGCGAGAGAAAGCGAGAGAAAGCGAGAGGGTGAGAGAAAGGCTACCTGTGGGAAAGCGAGAAAGAAAGTTATTCCTATTAACAGGAACCTGATTTCTATGTATTTGAATGGGAGAACCAGAGCTGATGAGGGTTCAAGTCCACTTCCTCTCTGTGTGACTCAGCGCTGAGTCTCAGTGTGGAGCTCAGTGTGGACCCAGACCATGATTCTAATGAGCCCCAGCGTGTGCCTGTCACTGGTGCTCAGTGCCACGACCTGCACAATGAAGCTATATAGGTGCTCCCTCATTGTGTGACTTAACCCAAGCACAACCTTATATAAAATGAATGGCCAATGTAACTCGTAGCTGCAAAGACGTTGGAAACCTCAAAGCAGCTGTCGGTCTATGTGCTGTTGTAGGCGATGGGGCATTTTGACAGGGTTATTGTGGCATAGAAATACACCTGGGGGAGAAAAGAATAAATGCTATAATACCTTGAAATGGTTTAAAACCGCCATTAAAAGCCAATGCGTAACAAGAGCTTGTGTATGACTCATGGCAAATGGATGTGTTATTATAGTTCACAGGTTTTAATCACTGTCATTCAGGCTAGGGAATTTGAATGGTTCTGTGTTTTGTTCTTTATTTCAACACTACCCCCTACAAATCCGTCCACATGAAAGCAGCAGGTTAGCAGTTAAGCTAACAGGTAGTATGTAGGGATGACACCTTTAGATTTGTGGAAAAACTAGGACCGAACACTAGGAGGGTTTCTGCCACCAATCAAATGAAAAGTAAAGTATACACATGGTGTGTTTTAGGGTACCAGTTTACAGACACAAAAATTGGATGTATGAACATAAGCAGGAAGAAAATAGAATAGCAGTCGAAGAAAATCAAAATTCATCCAATTTTCATTAAAAATCGGGGTTGGGTGAGCTGTGAAGCTAACAGCAGCAGGGTTGGCATAGCAGTAAAGCTATGGGATTGGGTTGAGCAAGAGCACTCACTGACCCTGTGTTCTTTCACCCCCTCCAAATGTCACCAGGCCTTTGTTGATCTCACTGAAAGGTCTTCGGCTCCTTGTGTGTGTGTGTGCGTAGGTGTGTGTGTGCACCTGTATGTGTGTGTCCCCTGAGCAGGAGGAGGCCACTCTGCCTCAGGGCCATCTCCAGATCCACTATATTTTCCAACCCCACGGTGACCTGGTATTTAGTTAAAGATTACAGAGGACACACATGCGCTTATGTCTCATGTCATTGCAGAGGATATGCATTAACAAATTATTTATGTCATTTCAATCTGTTCCAAGACAAGCGTGTGGAGAATCGAGCATGTCTATTAGACGGCTAATTGTGTTACATATCTTTTTAGACGGTACTTAAATACTATACTTAAAGTAACTACATGATTACCCCCAGGTGTCAAATACAGCATTAGCTTTGTTACTGCAGCTCTGTGCCAGTGTGCCCCCAGCCAGACTAATCTGCTGTACATGCAGCACACATGGTGGGTAGTGCTGAGCTATATGTTGATGAGGATGGACGAGGGAGAGGGATAGAGACTAGGGGAGACGGAAAAAAGAGAAGGAAAGGGGTTGACAGAGGAGGTAAAGAGAGAATGAGCGGTGACAGAGAGGGGGGGGGGAGAGAAAGATGGAGAAAGGAAAGAGGAGAGGAAAAGCGAGAAGAGAGATGGAGGATAGGGAAATGGAGAAGAGGGAATTAAAGTGAGAGGACCGAGAGAGAGGAGAGAGAGAGAAAGAGGGAGTGAGAGAAAGAGAGAGAGCTGCCAGGGATAGCAGTCAGTGATCCACACATTGCTGCTGGCTGAAGTCTCTATAATCACTCATTTCCATGGCCTCATCATGGTGTCATTAGCCCACGACCAACACCCTGTCCTGGGCACGCATGCTTTCCTTCACCCACTTACTGTCACCTTCTGCCTGGCAGTAGAAGATCATGTCACTCAGATGTGACAGAATGGCTTTCATTTGGATGGGGGGTGGTGGTGGTGGTGGTAATGCAGAAATCAGCAGCGATTAGTTTACCACAGGCAATAGAGAAACAATGCCAGCCTCTAGCTACATGGTGTTTGTGTGTGTTATAGTCAACATCCTAGCTCATAGAAAAGGCAGTGCTAGGGTTTGATCCTCCTCTCTGATCCCTTCATCATCTAAAGATACGCATGTCTCTATTGGCAGAGCCTCAAGGAAGCCTTTAGATTACGGTTTTTACTTGTCTTAATTTGATTAAAACTGGAAGTCTGTGTGTTCATCCAGACGTGTGCTTTACCGTCCAGGAGACTGGGGGCCAGGGGATCCCTGAGGGGCCAGGGGATCCCTGAGTCCACCAGACAGCTAGCCTTTAGATATGAGGGGACAAGGATTTAGGTGTGTGTGAGATGCTCTCTGGAAAGGCCAGGAAGGATTCAGATTTTATTATACTGTTACTGGATCCCAAAGGGATTTTGTAGGTGCTTACTACAGTGTCTGTAAGATGAGCTGGTGGTTGATTTGTCTAGAAGGATATTTGCAGAGATGTTTGAGACACAGTAGATAAACATTATGAACACAGCATGAGAATATATGCCGAAAAAGGATTATGTTTCCATTTTTAACACTGATTTTCAATAAGATGTGGTGTTAAGGTGAATATGATTGCTAAATAACATATATCTCTCTTCTTCCCTCAAATGCTAACAGAAAATACAGAAGACAGCTTTCAGGATGACAGGAAATGAGCCCTCTGGTCTGCACACTGTGGAAGACTAGTGATTTTGTTGTTGTAAATTGACCTTTCTGACAACAAGTCACAGTCTACCTCAGTGGACAGGTCCTTTTCAACATTACTCCAGCTGGGTCTTACTTTGCGATATTTGTCATGCCCCCTAAAAGCCTCAAAGTGCCTTGCAATCAGGGAGGTACTTGCCTACAAATAGTCTCACACGGTAAGTCTCTGAAAGTCTCCTTCTATATCAGTAAAATTGTGTGTGTTAGCCGGGTATGTGTCAAGTCAGTTTCATTTCAGTCTATTCAAATAGTGCAGCATAGATATAAAATACATATGAAATATAATAGATATGAAATATACAAAAGCTATTTATTTATAACAGTTTTCAGAATTGAATTGACCCAGCCCTGCTGAAGTATCCTCAAAAGCTACCCATGCAGCTGCACCAAAGACTAGAACATGTACTAACTAGTACATGATTTAAAGACGCTTGCTCTAAATTCTGTGAACGTATTCATTTAACAGATGCTTTTATCCAAAGCAACATACAGGAGTGGAACCTATGACCTTTTGATCTGCAGTAATTGTATCTCATGGCTCCTTCAGTTTCCTTGACGTTTTGTGGGTTGATAATGATGATGCTGGATCTTTCTGCCAATCCAGGTTCTTTTTTTTATAACTGTAAATGATGTAGATTTAAATAAAATGCTTTTAAATGGTTGCAAAAAAAAAAAGTGCAGCTTTTGACACGGTGGATCATGAGATTCTCTTGGAACGTATGGAGAACTATGTTGGGATTTCTGGTACATCACTTCAGTGGTTTAGATCGTATCTATCCGATAGATCACAATATGTCCACTATGATGGCTGCTCATCCAGGAGCTCCACTGTAAAATACGGAGTACCACAGGGTTCAGTTCTAGGCCCTCTGTTATTTTCTCTCTATATGCTGCCTTTAGGAAACCTAAGCTCTGGGGTAAATTTTCACTCTTATGCAGATGATACTCAGCTATATATGTCTATAAAGTCTGGAGAATTTTCAGATGCTATGGAAAAATGTGTTTCTAGGTTGAGAGCTTGGATGACTGCAAATTTCCTTCTTCTAAATTCGGATAAAACCGAGGTTCAAATTTTCGGTCCTAAAAAATATAGAAATATTTTTTCCAATCTGACCTTAGACCTAGACGGCGTCAAAGTCTCTCAAAGCCAGCTAGTAAAAAATTTAGGAGTCACAATGGACCCAGACCTTTCGTTTGAGTACCATATTAAGCAAATTACTAGAACTGCATTTTTCCATCTATGTAATATTACCAAAATACGAAAATTTCTCTCAAAGGATGATGCCGAAAAACTAATACATGCATTTGTTACGTCCCGATTGGACTATTGCAATGTGTTGTTCTCTGGCCTCCCAATTACCCACCTAAAAAATTTACAGCGGGTGCAAAATGCTGCTGCTAGACTATTGACCAGAACAAGAAAGTTTGATCACATAACATCTACTCTTGTCTCTCTACACTGGCTCCCTATCCAAGCCAGAGCTGACTTCAAAGTTCTACTACTAACCTACAAATCTCTGCATGGATTGGCACCACTGTACCTCTCCGGTCTCCTTGCACCCTATTGCCCCGCAAGGACACTTAGATCTCAAGATGCCGGCTATCTGGTGGTTCCCAAAATTAAGAAAAAAACAGCTGGAGGTAGGGCGTTCTCATATAGAGCGCCTCTTCTCTGGAATAAACTACCCGTCTCAATTAGGGAGTCTGATACTGTTTCAACGTTTAAAATTAGGTTAAAAACGTTATTGTTTAGTCAATTCTACGACTGTTAAAGGTAAGTATGTTACTAGTTGGAGGCAACGGGGGACGGGTTGTTTCCATCCTTATTCTTTAAGTATAACTTATTTTAGAGTTCTCTTCCCCTGGAACAGATTTCATGTTCCAAATGAGGGGGGCTGTCGCTGTCTTGGTGTGTGGGGTTGCATCAAATTCCCCTTTTTTGCTCTGTTAAATTGCTGCACCAGTCCACACTTGACCGGTGGGGATCTCATTCTATTATGACTGTAACTGTTAGCTGCTCCTGGCATTCTCTAATCCCTGCTCTCCTATCTCTGTCCCCCCCACACACATCCCTTGTGGTGTGGGGGGTTTGAGTTGTCAGCACCTGCCTGGTCGTCGGTCAGCCAACGCTGGACCTGGTCGCGAGTCTCCCGGTCCTGTCCTACATCTATAAAGTTGAATAATGGATTTTGGTGTTTTAAAAACCCATCGACACTGTATGACTATGTTTAGCCTGTGTTCTGCTCCTCTCTCCCACCAACCGTCTCTGGAGGAGGGGATCCCTTTCTGAATTGCTCCTCCCAAGGTTTCTTCCATTTTTTTTTTCTCCTGTTGAGTTTTTTGGGAGTGTTAACTTGTCTTCCTTGAGGATTTAGGTTGGTTGAGGGGCAGTTCTATGGGCATATGTGAAGCCCTCTGTGACATGCTTGCGTGTAAAAAGGGCTATACAAATAAATTTGATTTGATTTTTTATTTGAAATGGTTGCAAACTGATTTGTTCCTTGTTCGTAATAAGCTACACTATTATGTTTCTACTGTAGCTAAACTATCACCATCAATTCAATCAAGCAAGGTTATGAATCCATTTTAATCCCACTGAATGACTGAGTGCATCCGTGAAGAATCGCTAATGCAATTGCTTTGTGCGGTAAAAGGATGGATGGATAGACGGATGGGTGAATGAATTCATGGATTTGTAGACTAATAAAAGCGTGTCATAATGGCTTGTCTGTGGGTATGAATATGCATTAAGAAGTAGGAAACAATACGAGGGGGTGTTAACTCCCGACTCCCACTGAACGTTGTGAGATGTTTCCATGACGACTGCCATAGCAACCCACACTGCACCGCCAGCATGGTTAGCTCGAAGCTAACCCAGCTTGACAACGTTCTCTGTGGATCCTCAGACCTTGAGGGCTATTGTTGACTACACTTAGCTCTCTCTGCATCTCACTCTTTTTTTCGTACACTCTCTCTCTCTCCACTGTATTTCACACACTCTTGCTCTGTCTCTCATCACTCAACCGGGTCAACTCCCCCATGTCCTTCAGATGAGTTAAAAACTCATTATGTGGAGTATGTGTGTGTTTGTTGGAGGCTGAAGGGCTAGAGCTATATATGATATGATAGCATGATCAGGCCTGTTACTATGGTCCTGCCAAGCCAGGCAACAGAGCTCATGCTGGCTACAGCAGCCATCTCTCACAGTCCGAGCACTGTCGTCTCAAAGCAAATGTTTGCCTTTGTCGTCTGTCGGACCCCAAGAAAGATAAGTGGACCCCATGGTCACGGCTAACGTAAAAACATATCAATAAATGAATAAGAAAGAACCTTTGCTTACTTTTGCGTGGGCCTTTTGTGTCTTTGTGCAGTGCAGCACAGGTTTTTCACCTTGAGCGAATGAAAGGGAGCGAGCGTTACTGAGCGCTGAGAGGGCTGCTTCCGTCCTCAAACACAACCTCCTCAGGACAGGAAGACCAGTGAAGTGTGGACGAGAGCACCCTGGTCCCTGACACACTCCTTATGGCAACTGAATCTTTCACAGATCATATTTTTTTTAAAGAGGTATGGATGCTGGACCTTACAGACCATAACAGACGTTTGTAGGCTAGACCTAGACTTATACCTTTATATAGACTTATACTTAGACCTTTAGCACACGGCACACTGTAATTGCCCTTCGTTTTAACTGTAGAGGTCATTTTTGATTTGAAGCTGATGAAGAGAAAGAGGAGATAATATTAGGCATATTGATCCTAGGTTGTAAGAACTTTGATCGATTCATATTTGTATACAAATATTCAGGTAATGTATATTCATTAATTTCCTTTATTTCTGTAGGCCTATTTATATATTTCTGTTCAGTTTTCTGTTGACTTTTTCCATACATACATACAAGTGGTTATAGATTAGAAAGTAAAACACAAAATCGTGGACCAGAACTGAAGCTTCTACCAGTATTTCGGTGGTTGGCGTCAAGAACTCGCATGCAGCGAAACGACCGTAGATCAAAGCGGCTCTAAAACCTCTTCTGATTCAGCTGTCATCTGGACATGGTGTCCCCAGAGCCAGAGACATTCTCTCTGGCTCTGGGTGTCTCTATTTGAAGGCGCAACAGGTTATGAGAGAGCGACCCCTAGTGGTGGAATAGGACCTGTGCGTCGCCAGATGTTCCCTGCAGTTGGACATACTGTAATAACTTAAATATGAGCCAGGTTGGTTTAACCTCGTCCCACACACCAGATGACACCTCAGCTGTAGAAATGAGGGAAAGGAAAAATAATTTTGATTCTTGAGCTTTTCGCTGATTATTTGAGTCCAGTTAGCGTATGTTATCTAAACAAAAATAGAAAAACAATCAGGAATACCTGTGTAAAAATGGATACAAAAAAGGTAAACTATATTTACAGCCTACGTATTTCATTTACATTGTCTACCATGACGCTATACATTTGGTGTCATCACCGTCATAAAAATGCACGATCATGTAGGCCAACGTGCGCGTATGGAACTAGTTAGGTAGGCTGTATAAACTCGGTGAGACCGATCATCTTTTATTTTTATGACTAATATCTCTCTCTCTCTCCGTCTCGCTCTCTCTTTCAAACGAATCGGATCGAATGGTGTAATGACGTCATGTATCAGCTGACACGTTTGTTTTGCTGGCTTCAGACTGAGTCGCAGCTTCAAGGAAGGAAGGGATCATCAGAGGACTCGAAGGACTAGCTACCGAACAAATTATGCTTTGGTCGGCCACCGATAACTTTACAATTTCTGTTTTAAATTTTATTTTTAAAAATCCGAAAAGTGTATAGTTTCAACTACGCGGGTGTTTGGTCTGTGTGCAAAAATGCCTTCAGAAAAAACCTTCAAACAAAGAAGGACCTTTGGTAGGTATTGGTAAACCAAAGTTGTCTTATTTTGTGTGTAAGAGTTACATTGTCATGACATTGTTTTTTTATTCTTGATAAGTCGGCCTATATTGTAGAATATACTGACCCAATTCAGTTTGTTTTAGAGGCCCGAAATGTTCTTTGTTTACAGAGCAGATGGTTACCTAATTCTCCCAAATGTGTTCGTCACTTAAACATCGATCTCTCGTTAAAAAGACAAACACAACTCAAGAGGATTTTCGGGAGAGGAGATAAAAAGGCACAACAATTATGGTTTTGAGTTTAGCTCCAATGTTTTACTATTTTGGGTTCAGGGGTGGTGGCTGTAACAAACGTAAACCACACAAGACCAAATCCTTACGAAGCCTGTTAACAATATAAAACGAAACAAAAAAATAAGGCGTCTATAAAATGTCAACGATTGATTCATACGAACATACGCCCGGAGCGACACAGATAATTTCGCTGGAGCCTACTCTGTTGATTTGTGCCAGGGCAGTTAGGAGAAAAACAAGTAGGCTAGGCTTCAAATCGCTTGTGTCGAAATGTTGTGCGCTGCAGGATTGGGGGATGGGACGGGTTGGTGGGGGTGGGAGACTGACGGGCAGGCAGCCGAACGGGTTATAATGTACTAGGCTGACAGGAAAGTTCTTAATCTAATAAATTATAGTTTGTCGTGTCATCCCGACTGTGCTAGTTTCATATCCCTTTTTCTCGATTTTAAGCCCACAGGGCCTTTAACCAGCGGTGCCAGAGTAGCATTAGGGTACTGCATTAGCTTAGCCCACGAGTAAAACGTCTTGTTTTACAGTACAGATGCGATGCACACTCCTTTGTCCCAAGGCCGCGTCTATTATGTTAATTATGTCAGTGGACAATACCAACAGAGAAAAGCAGAAACGATTTATTATCCAAGTTTGACATATGGGGCCATAGGCAGTCCAGATCCTGTTTCAAATCTAAGGATTAGTTTCTCTGTCAGACAGTGAGTTTTGAGTTCCATGTGCCTGCAACTGCTTAGTGACAGTCGGCAAACACTGCTCTGTGGGCAGCTTTTCCAAGTTCCCAGCTAATTTCAAACCTCTACAACAGCCATTCAGGACCTTTTCCACCAGCAAGGAAGCTGACAGATAATTGACTAGGCCTACATTATAATGTAGCTAAAAATTGTTAGCTAGCTAGCCGATTCAGTGAAACAAAATAAAAATATTGTGTTGGAGTGACCAGTGAGACAGGCTGGTCTGAGGTAAAGCTCTCAAACAGAGATCCCTTGTCTCCATGACCTTCCTGGGAAACAGTTCAATACAGACAGACACCACTGTTGTTCCTCATTGGCTCAGAAGTCTTTTAAATACAGCAAACAACCGTGCAGATTGTAAACTAATTGCAAAAAAAAATGTTATCTTCCTAGGCAAACAAGTACTCAGGCAAAATGTGAAAGACATGTTGAAAAGTATACTTGGCCCAGAAAAATCCATAAAAGTTATAATTTTCGTGTTCATCCTTTATGGCCGCAGAGGACAAAGAAGCTAATGCTGAGATCTTATCAGCTGCTGAGGTTGCTGTTGTTTAACACTGGGGACAAACACCTGCAGGGGTCAAAGTTCACCAGGGACGGGTCATAGTTCAGCAGGGAGAGTGGTCTCTGTGGGACCAAGCACCATAGATATATATATATAAACACTGTGTTTATATATATATCTATGCCAAGCACTGCCTAACAGACCTCCAAAAACTCATCTGTGGTCGCCTTTTAGATATGTTCACGTTCGCTATACCTGACAGATACATTTTAACTGGGGCAGGAAGTAGGAAGTGGCTAACCTTGTTCCATTTCCTGTGTGTTAACAGAGCAGAGGGTAGACGATGTGAGGCTGATCCGAGAGCAGCACCCCAACAAGATCCCAGTAGGTCCCTGACAGGCTACATAAATCTGCTTTACATGCTGCATGCATGTCCCTTACACACTATATGCACCCAACGCACTACATGTGCTTCACATGCTACAGGTCACACTACAAACATTTTCCGCCATTCTAGATGCGTGTGCCACCACACTTCTTACGTGTGTCACAACGCTGCGCACGTTTTATTTATTTTTCTAACAAATAATTCATCTGCATAAATGCCCATGTCATAAGACGCTGCTGTGGTTGCAGGTGATCATCGAGAGGTACAAGGGAGAGAAGCAACTTCCAATCCTGGACAAGACCAAGTTCCTCGTCCCCGACCACGTCAACATGAGCGAACTAATCAAAATCATCAGGTATGTCTGGATGGTCCCAACCCTGAGGGTGTGTGTGTTTGTTAGCTAGCATACGCGTGTTAACACATTGTTGTGTGTTAACACATATGTGTGTTTAACCCTTGTGTTATCTCACATAGAAGCAGAGTGTCATCAGAATAGAGAACTATGCGTTGGATGTTCTGCCTTATTGATATCCAGGACGCGCCATCCACAATGAATTAAATCCACCTTTTGCTAGCTACAGACCTGCTGGCTCCTTCTGAATACATCTGAGCAGAGATCAGGTTCTCGCAGGCTCTGTTGTGCTCAGATCATTGTGGGCGACAGATGAAAGATGATCTAGACGCCTTGTGTCAGGAAACTACATCTGAAGTAGAGGCTGCTGTCTCTCTGTATCTATCAATTGGAACCTCTTTTTGGAATTAAAAACCTCTATGGTTAATATTTACACAAACCTAAACGCATGAAGCCTGGTCTTCATTTCTAAAACATTTGTGTGCTTTTTCGAATGGGGGAGGGGGGGGGGGGGCAGGGGGGAGGGGAGTTGAACCTGCGAGCTCTTGATCTGAATTCAAAAACACGGAGCTATTCATAAACTGAGCCTGACCTGTCATACCCCCTCCAACCCACAGGAGGCGCCTCCAGCTGAACTCCAACCAAGCCTTCTTCCTGCTGGTGAACGGGCACAGCATGGTGTCCGTGTCGAGCGCCATCTCCGAGGTGTACGAGCGCGAGAAGGATGACGACGGCTTCCTCTACATGGTCTACGCTTCCCAGGAGACCTTCGGAACCCCAGCCGACCAATGAGACTCCGTCCCGCCGACACCTGACCAGCGATTGGACAATGATACTATGACTACCATTCCCCCTCCTGTGATTTTCTGCCTCCCGTCCTTTCCCCCCTTCAAACCCAACCCAGCCCCCCTCCATTCCTGCTTGCTGTAAACCCCTTGCCAAGACTTCAAGGAGCTGATAGGTGCCCTCCTCTTCATGCTTCAAAACCTTTTGTAAAAATGAGAATATTCCTGCTTTCCTAACCAGCCCTGCCTCTGTACCCCACCCCCCTCTACCCCAACCAGCCCTCCCTGTCTCAGCCTCCCCCCACCCAGCCCACACCCCTTCTCACCCGTCACTCCCCATTTCTCCCCCAGCCAGCCCCCATCTTTTCCCCTCCATACACTTGATCTTACGTTGTCCTCTTAAGGTGGCTTGTTCTGTTGGTGGAGTAGAATAGCAGAACCACGATTGGCTGTTTAGATTGCTACCTCAGTCAGTCGTTTAAAGCCATGTTTGGGTCCTACTTCCAGCGTCTGCGTTGCGTGGAGCCCGAGACATCCCCAGTGTGCAGTAGTGTTGGGTAAGCTGAGCTTGGGTAAGTGAAAAGGCCAGGAGGAACTAGAACAAACCCATCAACAACTGCTTAGGAACCTTCAGGGTTCCTTTTAAGAATCTCCAGTTTGAATCTTCTCTGATACACGCAGTGCCAGGGCATGTGATAGATCACACAGTGGCGTCTGTCGGAATGACTAAGGCTTAGGTCTTTAACGCCATAAAGGAATTTTTGTTTCCACTTCCTCATTGTGTACTGATTCATCCAGGCAAGCTGTAGTTTCCTTCCACCACCCCTGTTCAGCTCAGCTCATGGGATGACCTTCTAAGTTCTTTGGTTTTGTTTAGATGTATCTCCTTATTGAAGCATCCATGATCCTTATCAGTTAGTTTGTTTCCCGCCTTGCTGCAAGCATCGTCTCACAAGCTGGGAGATACGTGGAACTTCAGGAGAGGACTGCTGCTTGCTATGCTTCTAGAATCTTGCGTGATGATTGTAGAGAGATTTAAGCCTCAGTGTACAGATAGAATAATTACTTCTGAATTTATAAATCTATGATGTTGAACACTACGATGAAGAGCATGACTGATGGAGAAATCAGTGATGCGGACGATATAAGGAGACTTAACAGATTCTATGATAGGAGAAGGGAGGGATGGATCAGGAACTCTTTTGAAATACTCGATAAACCCCCCCCCCCCCCCCGATGAGCGTTGTGTTAGGCCTCACTGTCACACGCTCTGTTTGGGATGCCTTTAGAAGGTTTGTCTAAAAGGTTAGCGTTGCATTTACACTTTTAGAATGTGCTGTCCCGCTCTCCCTGCTCTCCCTCCCTGTGTCTCTCTTTCAATCCTCTAAACAACATAAATGTTTAGATGCTTTTTTTTTTCTCTTTTCTTTTTACTCTCGGTTTTCCTTTTGCTCTTTTTATTTAATGTGATTATATTTTATTGTAAAATATGTGTCCATAAGCTTCTTCTGGGCATTCTAAACCATGGTCCTTTATGGAGATGTGATTTAGGGTTGTAATAACATTGTCATACAACGTGTCGTAGTGGAGGGGTTGCTCTGTGTTCCTGGAACAGCCATGACCCCTTGTTGATGCCCTCAGTCTTCAAAATTACAGCAATATTACACAACCTCCTCTTCCTGTATTTATGTTGCTATTTTATGAATAAAATACATTGAAACAGTATGGTTGTGTACAATAGCAGTGGAAGAGAATGCTGACAATTCAGCCATGACATAGTTGATATGTTGTCTCACTCAGTTGAAATGTTTGCAATTACAGTACAGAATCAAAACATTTTATTATTATTTTTTTCAAAGGTTGTGATGCGATTTTTATAAAACATAACTCCTAAAACAATAGAAAAATGACATAAAAAGAAACATGTTTACTGGCTTTCATGTTTCTACACCAACAATTCAAAATCTGCAGTTTTTGTTGTTTTGGTTGTAAAGATTAAGCAACATGCATAGCTGTGGATACAGAGATGGTAGTTACACTGAACACCTGTCCTGTCATTCATTCATCCTGGCCACTAGGGGGCTCTAGCTCATACGGATCAGCTGAAGACCTGGATCCCTGTCTGGCTCAACATGGTGTCAGAGAAGAAGGATGAAACAAAGGTTTTCAGAAACTTGCCGATTGAGCTCATATAAAATATTCAGCCCTATCTCACATGAGGAATACTACAGTCCAGCCGGAATAAAAATATAGATCCTAAATCCTCTGTCTACTAGAGTCTTGTGCTTGGCACATTTCTCGTTTCATACGGACGTCCCTGACAGAGGGGTGGGTCTTTAACAAACACTCCTGGGATTGGTTCTGATCGTCTGAAGACGACACATTTTCACCAATGAAAACCCATCAATGTCTCTCATAGCAACCAAAATGGCAGTTCACTTTCCTGCAAGTTATGATAACCATAGTCAAGTTATGATTACCATAGTCAAGTTATGATTACCATAGTAAATTGGACTCAATGACTCCACATCATTTAAGTTGAGATCAGCATTCATACACACGACATTCACCCGGTTAAATACACGACCCTCATGTCTTCATGGTGATCCTCAGTCACCTCAGCTAAGTCTCTTCTTGAGGACTTGTGTCCTGGTGTCATCTCTCCTCCGGCCGGGACCAGCCCGGCCCCCTCATCCCTGGGCCCCCTCATCCCTGGGCCCCCTCATCCCTGGGCCCCCTCATCCCGGGGCCCCCTCATCCCTGGGCCCCCTCATCCCTGGGCCCCCTCATCCCTGGGCCCCCTCATCCCTGGGCCCCCTCATCCCTGGGCCCCCTCATCCCTGGGCCCCCTCATCCCTGGGCCCCCTCATCCCAGGGCCCCCTCATCCCTGGGCCCCCTCATCCCTGGGCCCCCTCATCCCTGGGCCCCCTCATCCCTGGGCCCCCTCATCCCTGGGCCCCCTCATCCCTGGGCCCCCTCATCCCTGGGCCCCCTCATCCCAGGGCCCCCTCATCCCTGGGCCCCCTCATCCCTGGGCCCCCTCATCCCTGGGCCCCCTCATCCCTGGGCCCCCTCATCCCTGGGCCCCCTCATCCCTGGGCCCCCTCATCCCTGGGCCCCCTCATCCCTGGGCCCCCTCATCCCTGGGCCCCCTCATCCCTGGGCCCCCTCATCCCTGGGCCCCCTCATCCCTGGGCCCCCTCATCCCTGGGCCCCCTCATCCCGGGGCACCCTCATCCCGGGGCACCCTCATCCCAGGGCACCCTCATCCCGGGGCACCCCCTCCCCCCCCCCCCCTCCCACCCTAGGACCCCACAGCTCTGAACCCCCAACGCCCCCCTTGGCTCTGGGCCCCACCCTCCACCCCGGAGCCTTTTGCTCGCTCTGAGCTGAAAAGTGCTTCAACAACCCCCCACCAGCCCTAACCCCCCAGGAGACAGGCTCCCTCCTAGTATGACTGAAGGATCGTACCGAACAGGTTACACACATCCATAAACAGATAACACTAACTAAAATCCTCTTACTAACATGACAAAATCAAACTTTCATAAAATTGCATTCGATGATTAAAACATTCAAAACTGTGTAATAGACATACGGTTGTTTCAACCGTGCCAATTGTTTGGAAAAATAACAAATATACAAAAGAAACCATGAGTTTTGGCAATGCAAAGTTGGCAACATTTTGTTTTTCTTCCTATACCGAGGACTCACATGCAGAGGAAACTCAATAAGAAACCTGGAACCGTATTCACAAAACATCTTCAGGCTAAAAGTAGTTCCTACTTGTTAGGTAAGATAAAATGTTTTGTGAATACGGCCTCTGAGTCTCTCCTCCCAATCTTCCTCGACCTCCCTTCTCCTCCTCTTCCTACTCCATATCTTCCTCCTCATCACCTCCCTTCTCCTCCTCCTCCTACTCCATATCTTCCTCCTCATCACCTCACCTCCTCTTCCTCATTCTGTATTTACATTTACTGTATTTAAGATTCCTATGTCCCAGTATTCCTATGTTTAATGTATGCACCTTCCTGCCAAAGTAAATTCCTTGTCTGTGCACATTTTCATGGCAATTAAAACCCTTTCTGATTCTGATTCTGATTAATTGACACTTCACCATCCTGACTGTCACATATTAAATATTGTGATTCAGATGATTACCAGATGAAGTCCATGTCCAAAGTTAGAAGGTTGTGTTGGTTGTCTGTAGTGCATTGAAGGTAGTCCAGAAGGTTGCATGTTCTAGTCCCATGGTGTGTGCTGTGAAGTACCAGGAGGTTGCATGTTCTAGTCCCATGATGTGTGCTGTGAAGTACCAGGAGGTTGCATGTTCTAGCTCCATGATGTGTGCTGTGAAGTACCAGGAGGTTGCATGTTCTAGGCCCATGATGTGTGCTGTGAAGTACCAGGAGGTTGCATGTTCTAGGCCCATGATGTGTGCTGTGAAGTACCAGGAGGTTGCATGTTCTAGGCCCATGATGTGTGCTGTGAAGTACCAGGAGGTTGCATGTTCTTGGCCCATGATGTGTGCTGTGAAGTACCAGGAGGTTGCATGTTCTAGGCCCATGATGTGTGCTGTGAAGTACCAGGAGGTTGCATGTTCTAGGCCCATGATGTGTGCTGCGTTAGTCTCCAGAGTCCTGGCTGTCAGCGTGGGGGGTGTACTTCAGTCTGAAGATCCCTGAGAGGCAGAAGAACAGAAAAGACCGTCGACACGCTCATTAGCAAGGCTCTCTCAGCAAAGACACACTGCTATTTCCTAAGCTCTCGTTACAAGCAATTATCTACACTCCAACTCTGCTCCTGGAGAGATACACTACACTGTAAGTTTACATTGCCACCCTGCTCCTGGTAGAATCCCCACCACCACAGTAAGCACTGCAGTGAGTGGAGATCAATTCAACATCCACAAACACACTGTGGATGAAAACGTCTGCTAAATGACCACATTTGCACTTGTAAGCACCTTGCTGTAGTGAATCCATGGGAGGCTGTTTGCATTCCTGGGCTCGATGACCACTTGCCCCGCAGTTGTAGCACGACGCGTTCCCTGAACGCTTTTGCCCGACTCCGTTACCCAGCATGCCATGCGGCTGGTACACATTGCCCCCGCCCCCCAGAAAGCCCTGCATGGGTGGCAGGACCAAGCCTTGCGGCTGCTGTGGGTCATGTGACATGCTGCTGTTGTAGAGAGGCGGTGCCACCAGAGGGTAGGAGAAGGCTCCTGCAGTACTGGCGGTGGCCAGGAGGGGGCTGAGGTGGAACAAGGGCCCCAGCGTGAACACGGACGTCCCAGAGAACGGGTGCTGGAAGTAGCCAGCGTAGTTGGCTGGGAGGGGCCCGTACGAACCGCAGTTCCCCCGGCAACCACAGGAGCTGCACACACAGACGGAGGAAGAGGAGGAGGAGGAGGAAGAGGGGGAGGAGCCAGGGGCAAGGGCGAAGCAGACCTCTGGGGGGGAGGGGCTTGAGCTAGGCGGGACCGCAGCCGCTACGCTGGTCACGCTGTAGGTGTGTCCGGGCACCACCGTTGCCATGGGAACACTGCTCGCCGTTGCCACAGGAATTCCGTTGCTGCTACACGCCACGCTGCCCGACAGGAAAGTTGACATGGAAGAGGAGGAGGAAGAAGAAGGTACTGAGGGGCAGGTGGGGTAGGGGTAGTGTCCCGTGGTCCTAAGTGGGAGGGAGGAGGACACCTGCAGTGAGAGGGGAGGGTGGGACACATGGTGGAGGGTGTTGGAGGTGGAGGTGAGGGAGGTGCTGGTCTCCACCACCAACCCAGGAAGGGAGCACAGGGAGCTGGGTGCAGACGGGCCTCTGGGGCCATGGGGGTCCTGGAGCCCAGGAGGGGGGCTGTCCACGCCCAGGCCTGAGAACAGGCTCTCCAGCCTCACCCCAGGCCCCAGGGGAGGGGGCCGGGGCTTCCGTGGGGATGTCTGGACCCAGCCTGGGGCTGGGGAGACCAGGGGCAGGGAGGGGGGAGGCTGCGAGGGGTGAGAGAGACAGGACGTAGGGTCATTCTGGACTGGGAGGACCTGAGCTGTGGGTCTGCTGGACCCGGCTGGGAGGCTGGGACTGAGGAGGACACAAGTCCTGTCTGCTCCAGGTAGGTCCAGACCCAACTCCATACCTGAGGAGAGGAGATTTGTGGAAGATTAATCAGAATTAGTGGCATTGTGACAGTGCTACATTTGATTTAAAAGGCCTTCTGATGGAGGGCTTTACATGCGTGGCAGCTGTAAGAAGGTCTTACGTCTGTGTGTGTCCTTGGGCCTGTCAAACACCACATCTCGGGGACTGCAGGGGGCGCTGGAGTACCCTGAAGAGGAGCTGCTGTCTCTGTTTAGGGAAGACCCTGGGTCTACATCCACACGCAACTCTGCAGACACACACACACACACACACATGTTCATGCTCAAACACATAAGGTAGTAAAGGGAGTCAGGTGGCTGAGCGGTGAGGGAATCGGGCTAGTAATCCGAAGGTTGCCAGTTCGATTCCAGGTCATGCCAACTGACATTGTGTCCTTGGGCAAGGCTTCACCCTACTTGCCTCGGGGGAATGTCCCTGTACTTACTGTAAGTCGCTCTGGATAAGAGCGTCTGCTAAATGACTAAATGTAAAATGTAAATAAGGTGGTCACGTTTCTCAACAAAGAGTTTTATCCAGTATTACCTGTGCAGGTGTTAGGTGTTACCCATGTAGGTGTTACCTGTGCAGGTGTTAGGTGTTACCCATGTAGGTGTTACCTGTGCAGGTGTTAGGTGTTACCCATGTAGGTGTTACCTGTGCAGGTGTTAGGCGTTACCTGTGCAGGTGTTACCTGTGCAGGTGTTAGGTGTTACCTGTGTAGGTGTTACCTGTGCAGGTGTTAGGTGTTACCCATGTAGGTGTTACCTGTGCAGGTGTTAGGCGTTACCCATGTAGGTGTTACCTGTGCAGGTGTTAGGCGTTACCTGTGCAGGTGTTACCTGTGCAGGTGGTAGGTGTTACCTATGTAGGTGTTACCTGTGCAGGTGTTAGGCGTTACCTGTGCAGGTGTTACCTGTGCAGGTGTTAGGCGTTACCTGTGCAGGTGTTACCTGTGCAGGTGTTACCTGTGCAGGTGGTAGGTGTTACCTATGTAGGTGTTACCTGTGCAGGTGTTAGGCGTTACCTGTGCAGGTGTTACCTGTGCAGGTGTTAGGCGTTACCTGTGCAGGTGTTACCTGTGCAGGTGTTAGGCGTTACCCATGTAGGTGTTACCTGTGCAGGTGTTAGGCGTTACCTGTGCAGGTGTTACCTGTGCAGGTGGTAGGTGTTACCTATGTAGGTGTTACCTGTGCAGGTGGTAGGTGTTACCCATGTAGGTGTTACCTGTGCAGGTGGTAGGTGTTACCTATGTAGGTGTTACCTGTGCAGGTGGTAGGTGTTACCTATGTAGGTGTTACCTGTGCAGGTGTTAGGTGTTACCCATGTAGGTGTTACCTGTGCAGGTGTTAGGCGTTACCTGTGCAGGTGTTACCTGTGCAGGTGTTAGGTGTTACCTGTGTAGGTGTTACCTGTGCAGGTGTTAGGTGTTACCCATGTAGGTGTTACCTGTGCAGGTGTTAGGCGTTACCCATGTAGGTGTTACCTGTGCAGGTGGTAGGTGTTACCTATGTAGGTGTTACCTGTGCAGGTGGTAGGTGTTACCTATGTAGGTGTTACCTGTGCAGGTGGTAGGTGTTACCTGTGTTGGCAGGTTGCAGGTGTGCCATGGGGCCGATGTGGCTGGAGGGGGTTACTCTGGCGATTCCACTACAGGACACTGGAAACTGTGACACCATGTACCTCTTCTCCATTTTCTCCCTGCTGGCCACACACACACATGCATGCACATATTTAGTGTACATGCACACAGCTTCTCTTGCAAAAAATAACCTGATCTACTAACATGGTACTGGGCTTGTGTACCCTGCATTGGATGAAGGCAGTTCCACACATGGCCACTAGAGGTCTTGTATAACCTACAATGAAGGGGTGACAGGGTATGGCTATGTCAGGTCTGGGGTTATGGCTGAGTAAGGGTGACAGGGTGAAAGACAACCTGGGGGGGGGGCCATGACACAGCTAAACCAGCTGGTGGTGAGACTGGAAACAGGGTTGAGCTGATAGTGTTTTCTCCCTTTCCACACGCTCCACACACATACAAACAATATACTTATCTCGCTTAAAGTACAACTTATCTAAACTAACTATTCAGCCCAGTTAACCATTGATGACCTCCAGTCCTGTATTCTCTCTCACAGAACAGCAGCAGTGATTGGTTCTCTTCAGGTTAATGGATAATTAAACAAACAACTTCTCACTCTTCTGCAGCTGTATGTCTGGGTGCATGACTAAAGCGCGCGCACACACACACACACACACACACACACACACGTAGCTTTATGTCAGGGCATGTCTGGCTGTATGACTACATAGTGTAGTTGTGCAGAGAGCACACACAGGGTGGTTTCTATGTGTCTGGGGGGCAGAAGGTAGATGAGAGAGGTCCAGTCCAAAAGTCCTCCTCTACAACTCTTAACTGTTCTAAACACTACTTATATCTATGTTACATAGATTGAAGCATACAGGAATGGGTATCGCTCTGTGGTAGAGTATTTCACTATAGATCAAGGGGTTGCAGATTAAAATTCCCCCCGTATAATGATTAGGATAAAAGCGTGTGCTAAATGAACACATTATTCTGATGATTGTGATTCTTGTTCCATGTGAAGGACTCACTTCTGCAGCTCCAGCTGGGTTTTCAGCTTCTTCTTGGCTCCTTGTGTGAGGTCATACTTATTCAGATCCTCTTCAGTCAGACCTAAGAACTGTGGAAGAGGAAGGAGGGAGATGGGTGAAGAGACTGGGCTGTACAGAGGGATAGAGAGAGGGATAGAGAGAGGGATAGAGAGATAGAGAGAGGGATAGAGACAGGGATAGAGAGAGGGGTGGAGAGAGGGATAGAGAGATAGAGAGAGGGATAGAGAGAGGGATAGAGAGAGGGATAGGGAGAGGGATAGACAGAGGGATAGAGAGAGGGGTGGAGAGAGGGGTGGAGAGAGGGACCGAGAGAGGGATAGAGAGAGGGATGGAGAGAGGGATAAAGAGAGGGGTGGAGAGAGGGACAGAGAGGGATAGAGAGAGGGATGGAGAGAGGGATGGAGAGAGGGATGGAGAGAGGGATAGGGATGCACTGCCCTCTCCACATACGCCCCAGGCCCCGCCCACTATCTTCCCTGGCCCCACCCACCTCCTCCATGGTCAGCTGCTTGAAGACGGGGTAGTACTTATGGAGGCGGAGCTTCCGTAGCCAGTCCAAGATGCCGCTCTGCTCCGGGCTGGTGGGCGGGGCCAGGGTGGCGCTTTGGAGACATCCAAGGGGGGGCACTGCAGTTTCTCCTCCTGCAGGGTGGGGGCCCACCAGGGGGCCCTGGGGGGGCAGCTGGGGGGGGAGGTGAGGGGGCAGGTGGCAGAGGTGGGGCAGGTGGGGAGGGGGATGAGGCTGCATGGAGCTGTGGACACTCATGACTGGCTGGATACTGGCCACTCCACACACAGCCCTGTCAGAGAGAGAGAGACAGAGACAGAGAGAGACAGAGACAGAGACAGAGAGAGAGAGAGAGAGAGAGAGAGAGAGAGAGAGAGAGAGAGAGAGAGAGAGAGAGAGAGAGAGAGAGAGAGAGAGAGAGAGAAATCAATCCAATCTAAAGCCCTTGCAGTCCATGAAGGTAACCCTGAAAGGAGCCCCCTGTGCCAGCTGGTTATGAGACTAACAAACCAGTTACTGCCCGGCACACCTCCTTCCCCTTTACTAACACCAAACAGAATAAAACTAATCAGAAAACAAAACTCCTACCTAGAACACTGGGAAAAAGAAACCAAGACACAAAACAATTTAGACTGCTATCGGGACCTAAATAGAAAATATGAAATGGCTGAATACCTATATATTGTCAAGGACATAAAGCTTCTCACAAAATACAGAATGAGTGACCACACCCTTGCAATCGAAAAAGGAAAACATGGTTACCTAAAGAGTACAGAATCTGTGGGCACTGCACATCAGGGGAAATTGAAACAGAAAAACATTTCCTACTTAAGTGTTACAAGTATGAAAGTATAAGAGATCAATATCTGGAAAAATGTAACCAGTTAATTGTAAACTACACAGAACTTGACATTAATGAGAAATTAAGGATATCTCTGGGCGAAGGGCCTACTGCAAGCCTTGCCACTAGATATGTATCTAAATGTCACAACCTGAGGGACAGTGAATCAACCTTGTATGACTGTTAATACCTTTCTATATCTTACTGTAACATGCATTCATCTGTTACTTTTCTACAGTCCTCAACTTACTATGTTACTGTTATTTTGCCATATTATTATTGTTAAGACTCCTTGTAAAATCTTGTAAAATGTTATGATATATATGTTAAAATGTCCATTCAATATGGACTGCTTTGGCAATACTGCTCAACCCGAACTGTCATGCCAATAAAGCATACTGAACTGAACTGAGAGAGAGAGAGAGAGAGAGAGAGAGAGAGAGAGAGAGAGAGAGAGAGAGAGAGAGAGAGAGAGGGGGGGGGGTGAATGATGGAAAGACAGTAAGAGAGAGAAGGACAGAGAATGAGAGAGAGAGAATGAAGAGAGGGGGAATGAGATTGATGTGAATGAGACAGAGAGAAATAGAGATTGTCAAAGAGGAGCGAGAGAGAGAGAGAGAGAGAGAGAGAGAGAGAGGGGGGGGAGGGAGGTAGGGAGAGAAAGGAGAAAGAAAGAGAGAGAGATAAAGAGAGAGAAAGAGAAGAAGGGAGAAAGAGAGAGATAGAGAGATTGAGGTCTTACCTGTTGGACCCTCTGTATTGCAGCAGGGAGCCCAGACCTGCAGAAGAGAGGAACAGCAGAGATGAGATTTCAGCCTCACACACAGAGAACCTCCTTTCTATCTGTTCCTAGGTAGAACCTTTCCCAAAAATGTTTTGGGAAAAAAGTTTCCAAAAGGTTGAAAAAAATGCTTTAAAAAAGAACTTTCCCATTTTTTGGAAATGTTGAAAAAAAAAATCAAACAAAAAGTTTGCATCATTGAGGACTTGTTGAGGATACTACTATACTCTATTGTACTCTGCTCTGCTTTACTCTGTTTCAGACTTCTCTGTTCTCCTCTATCCTCTCCTTTCACTGTGTGTGAAAAAAGTTTCAAAAAGTTTCGAAAATATTTCTGAAAAAAGGTTTTGAGAGAGGTCAATGGTTCCACACAGCCCCCACGTCCGAGCATGTGCAGAGAAGCCCTCTACACAAGGCTCCAGCATGGTGGGTTTAAAGAGTGGTGCCACATTAACACACACACATCACTGCCCAGGCAGACTGGTTTTATTCCTGCATCCCAGAGGACTCCTAATATCCTTCACTGGACTGAGAGACTGTCTGGCTCAGGGTCCCAGACACACACACTCTCTTGCGCTCTCTCTCTCTCTTGCGCTCTCTCTCTCTCTCTCTCTCTCTGTCTCTCTCTCTCTCTCTCTCTCTGTCTCTCACCTACACACACACAGACACACATTCTATCATGAGGTCACCAATCTCTAGGCCTCCCTACACAAACATGCCAGCCTGAATTCCCACACGACCAAAATAGTCACCACCCCCTAAACCCCAGACATTAACACACACACACACACACACAAGCACACACACACACACAACTGATACCTCAGTTAAACATAGTGGAGAAAAGGATCCAGGGTTCTTACTTGCACTGTGGGTGAACGGATTGTTAGGGGTGGCCGGGGGGCCCGCGGGGGACGGGGGGCCCGCGGGGGCCGGGGGGCCCAGGGGGGAACGGGGGGCCCGCGGGGGCCGGGGGGCCCGCGGGGGACGGGGGGCCCGCGGGGGCCGGGGGGCCCGCTGGGGGCCGAGCTGAAGAAGAGTGTGACTTGTTGGTGTTTGAGGATGTGAGGTGGAAGGGAGGTGAGCCACCTGCAGATAGAGGAAGGGATTGAGAGATGGAGAGAAGAGAGAGAGAGAAGCAGGGAGAGAGAGAAAGAGCGAGAGACAGTGAGGGAGAGAGAGAAAGGGAGAGAGAAAGAGGGAGAGAGAGAACAAGTGGTGGTGTTCAAAGAGCAGCCTCTCTCTTCCTCCTTGTCTCTCCCAGTCTAACATTTATCATCATTCGTTTAATAATCTGTTAATATTACAATAAGCACATATCCTGTTAGAGTTCAGAGGTCAGGGAGGAAGGGGCTTGGGTCTACCTGTCCAATTCGGGGGCGAGTCAAGGCAAGGTGACTTGGGAGGAGCTTGTCCAGGCCAGTGTGACTTGGGGAGGAGCTTGTCCAGGCCTTCATCTGGGCACACCTGGGAAAGCTGGGAGACCCAAGAAAACAACCAGGTGAGTCTACTCTCCTCAACCAGGTGAGTCTACTCTCCTCAACCAGGTGAGTCTACTCCCTCAACCAGGTGAGTCTACTCTCCTCATCCTCACTTTTCTCCTTCTCCTTCTCCCACAACTGGTTACTTACTCTTCCTTCTCCTCGACTACCTCCTCCCCTCACCCTGTCCATCCTCATCTAACCCTCCCCTGCCCACTCACCTTCCTCTCCCTCCTCCTCACCTCCTCATCCTCTACCTACTACCCATTCTCTCTCCTCCTCCCTCATCCGAAACACCCAGGTTAATACCAGTCATCCTCTCCCTAAGGCTACATCCTCCCCTCCACTTCATCAAACCCCTCCTCTCCTACTACCCCTCCTCTCCCCTCCTCCCCCTCCTCTCCCTACTCTCCTACTACCCCCTCCTCTCCCTCCTCCCCTCCTCTCCCTACTCTCCTACTACCCCTCCTCTCCTACTACCCCTCCTCTCGCTCCTCCCCCTCCTCCCTCCCCTCCTCTCCCTTCTCCCCCTCCTCTCCTACTACCCCTCTCCAACCTCTGCTTCCTCGTCTTCCAGCCCTCCTCTTCCTCCTCTCCTACTAACCCCTCTCCAACCTCTGCTTCCTCATCCTCCAGCCCCCCCTCTCCCTCCTCTTCCTCCTCTCCTACTACCCCTCTCCAACCTCTGCTTCCTCGTCCTCCAGCCCCCCCTCTCCCTCCTCTTCCTCCTACCTGAGAGAGGAGATCCATCAGTTCCTGGTGCTTCCTCACCACCGTGGTTGTGGAGGAGTCGGACCAGCTCACCTGCAAGACCAGGAGAAGGGTGTCAAGCAACCCTGGAGAGTGTGTGTGTGTGTGTGTGTGTGTGTGTGTGTGTGTTGTGTGTTGTGTGTGTGTAGGAATGCGATGCCGTGCGTGTGTATAAAATAAAAAACAATATAAAAAATGTACTTTTTAATTGTGGTTATTAGTAAATTCGTTTAATCACTGCAAACCAGTCTGACTGGGCAGTGATGTGTGTGTGTGTATGTGTGAGTGTGTGTGTGTGTGTATATGTGTGTGAGTGTGTGTGTGTGTATATGTGTGTATGTGTGAGAAAGTACAAAAATGATCCCTTCTCACCTCATATTCACTGAGTTTGTCAGTTTTGTAGTGGACGCCTTTCATCTCAATCCTCTCTACATTCACTGAAACAACAAGAAGAAGAGAGAGAGGAGGGAGAGAGAGAGAGAGAGAGAGAGAGAGAGACAGAGAGAGAGTTAGAGAGACAGGAGTGAGAGAGAGAGAGAGACAGGAGTGAGAGAGAGAGAGAGAGAGAGAGAGAGAGAGAGAGAGAGAGAGAGAGAGAGAGAGAGAGGAGAGAGAGAGAGAGAGAGAGAGAGAGGAGAGAGGGAGAGAGAGACAGGAGTGAGAGAAAGAGACAGGAGTGAGAGAGAGAGAGAGATGAGAGAGAGAGAGAGAGAGAGAGAGAGAGAGAGAGAGAGAGAGAGAGAGAGGAGTGAGAGAGAGAGAGAGAGACAGGAGTGAGAGAGAGAGAGAGAGAGAGAGAGAGAGAGAGAGAGAGAGAGAGAGAGAGACAGGAGTGAGAGAGAGAGAGAGAGAGAAGGAGAGAGAGAGAGAAGAGAGAGAAGAGAGAGAGAGATGAGAGAGAGAGAAGAGAGAAGAGAGAGAGAGAGAGAGAGAGAGAGAGATGAGGTGAGGAGAGAGATTTAAAGCTAGATTTATGAGAGCATTAGTGAACCATTTCAGGGATCCTGCCAGTGACATTTTGAATGTTGAATGAGATTCAGGGCACACACACACGTTCCCAAACAAATATTTTGGGCACACACAACAACAAAAACACTGTTAATGTTATACAGACACACACAAACATCTCCTCCCGGACTCAGCCAAGGAAAGAGCACACGCACAAACAAAGAAACATCTCCGCTGCCATACTCTGTGTGTGTACTACTGTGTCCGTATAGTGTCTGAGCTTGTTTAGTCGTCAGTACTGTATGTTTGCAGGCCTTGTTGCACTGAATGCACTAGGAGCATTCAGTCCAGATGCACCAAAAGAGAGAGAGAGAGAGAGAGAGAGAGAGAGAGAGAGAGAGAGAGAGAGAGAGAGAGAGAGAGAGAGAGAGAGAGAGAGAGAGAGAGAGAGAGAGAGAGGGAGGAAGGGAGGGAGAGAACGGTGTGTAGGACGGAGAGAGAGTAAGAGAAAAGAGAGAGGTGGTGGGAGAAAGGAGAAAGAGAGAAACTGTCACCATACTGACAGCAGCTCCACTCAGGCCAGAACATGTAAGAGAGGAAGACCGTTTCAGTGACCTCAACAAGGCTGTCTGGATATAACCACCCCTGCCGTCCTAGAGACCCCCCTACAGGGGCTCTACCTTGCTCTGGTCTGCCCCATGAAGAGGGGGAGGAGAAGAACATTCTAGAAAGAGATACTGTTAACAGCACTGCTGTGGCGTGTTCCAAAACAGAGAACAAACACTAAGGCTGTACACACACCGCTAGGTGTGAACTACATCTTCTCCCCATCATCTCTCTATATCTCTTTCTCCGCCTCCCTTTCTCTGTCTCTCTCCCCAATTCTCCCTCGCTCGCTCTCTCCCTCCCTCCTTCCTTTCTCCTTTCTCTCTTTCGTCTGTAATGCCCGAGGGCTCCGCTACATTCCTTAAGATGGCTTGGCTCAGACGTTTCAGCAAGTGGAATCTTGTAACATACTCACACACGCACACATACTCACACACGCACACATACTCACACACGCACACATACTCTCTGTCACACACACACTCACACACAGTGATTTTACACAGTCTGATGTAAACTCTGACCCCAACTATCACTGGAACTTCTTGTGCACATAGACATTTCAGGAACTCTGTACGCATAGACCATAACATAAAATGACATATATATCATAAGATATATAGACAAAGCATAACCGAACCTGTCCCAGACTGGACACCCACCTCTGCCTGTCTTTCCCAGGTGCAGCATGCCAAGTGCCTGCGGAGGTGGAACTGAAGAGGGGAGAGATACAGGCTCTGGCCCCCCCTCCCGGTCTCCTGGTCTGGCCTCCTCACCAGCCCCTGGGCCTGGGCCTGGGCCTGCCAGGATCTCTCCTAGCTGCTGGTTCTGGGGAACAGAGGGTACAAGTGAAAGGTCAGTCTAAAAGTCAAGAGTTGATGTCAAGGTCAAGACTAGTCTAGTCAGTGTTCACATACAGTAGCAGCATTCCAGTTTGTCTCTCTCCTTATCTCTCCTCTTTCTCCTACTTTTTGATTCTGACCACTGAAATACTGTTAGAACTAAGCACTTCTGATACCTCCTCATCTTCTGTTGTACTTTCTAATAGCACAACCTGTGCATATGATGAATGAATGAAAAATCAGGCATACTTCACAGCACTGTTAACATAGTGAGTTTCTACACACACACGGTTGTTAATTATGGATACAGCTCAGTGGTTAGAGCATTTGACAGAAGCTTAAGGGGTCACGGGTTCACATCCCCTGCTGTTCATCACTGGAGAAAAGTGTCAGCTACACGATCTCATTGTTTTTATTATTATGGTCTGTCCAGTCTTTCTCTCCACACGTACAGGACTGGTCATCTTTCCTGCACTTGCTCTCTTCGTTACATCATAGGGTATGAGTGACGTCCTGCATGTGTGTGTGCATGTGTGTGTGTGTGCTCTGTTATTACCTTAGGGATGAGTGAGAACTGAGGCGAGACACGGTTATTATGGTCTGTCCCTGCCTGTAACTACCTTGTTAAGTCAGATGAGACCTCCAGCCAGGCACTGTCTTCCTCTTTCCCTTTCAGGATAGTGGCCCATACTGTACTCTCTCTCCAACCCTGGTCTCTCCTCTCTCCAACCCTGGTCTCTCCTCTCTCCAACCCTGGTCTCTCCTTCTCCAACCCTGGTCTCTGCTTCTCTCTCCAACCCTGGTCTCTGCTTCTCTCTCCAACCTTGGTCTCTCCTCTCTCCAGCCCTGGTCTCTCCTTCTCTCTCCAACCCTGGTCTCTCCTTCTCTCTCCAACCCTGGTCTCTCCTCTCTCCAACCCTGTTCTCTCTTCTATCGCAAACCCAGGTCTTGGAACATTCATTACCTACTCTGAGGTTGGGGTTTGCGTAAACTCAGTTGAACATAATCAGCACGTTACTGTCTGAGACTCCACTCGGAGCAACAAGTCGGAGCCTCCCGGTGATTCACTGGAGAGTCCCTCCCTCCTTCCCTCTCTCTCTCTTTCTTTCTTTCTTTCTTTCTTTCACACACACACACACACACACACCCCATGCATACACTCATGCCACACACACTCACACACTCGTAACACACACTGGGTTGATTTCAGCATGGAGAAATGTGCTGACCTGCACTGAACAGAGGCCAAGACCAACAGAACAGCTCTTCTCTCGGAGCTGGGGACTTTCCCCACACAGCCCCAACATGTTTGAACAGTCAGGAAGCTCTGTGTGTGTGTGTGTGCCTGTGTTCAGGTGTGTGTGTGTGTGTGTTAATGTGAGTGTGTGTGTGCACTTGTGTGTGTACACATGCCTTACACATGTACACATGTGTGTGTGTGTGTTAATCTGTGTGTGTGCGTGTGTGACTCAGATTCTTTAAGAAACAAAGACCACGATGAGTCTTTGTCTGTGATTGTGTCTGATTCTGATTTATCTAGAAATTAAACACTTATTTTGTCTCTCTCTCTCTCTCTCTCTCTCTCTCTCTCTCTCTCTCTCTCTCTCTCTCCTCTCACTCTCTTTTTCTCTTCTCTCTCCTTTTTTTCACTCTCCCCTTCTTTCGTGACCTCTATCTCACACTTTTCTCTCCCTCACACACACACACACACACACACACAGAGCTATAACCACCATTACAGACGTTTCTCTGTCAGATATTAACCCAAAGCAGTCTGCACCGAGCGCCGGGACCCACCCTGTCACAGTGTGTGTGTGCTTGTGTTCATTTTGTTTGTGTGTACATGTACAGTATGTGTGTGTATGAGTCCATGTGTGTGTATGCATGTGTGTGTGTGTGTGGTTTATTTGTGTGTGTGTGTGTGTGTGTGTGAACCAGGTCGACTCAGGACACCAAACTACGGAACCAGTGGCAGGCTGGGCGTTCCTCACCTTTGACCTTTTTATAGCCATGATGGTGATAGGTTCCCCTATGACCTCTCACCTCCAGGTGTCAGGAGCCTTTCCAGTGGCTTGTGAAGCTGGTCTCGGACAGCGCTCAGGTCACAGGTCACAGGTCACATGGTACAACCTCACTCTCTGAACTAAAGGATCAACCCAACATACAACTCTCGACCATCATGGCTGTGTGTGTGTGTCCGCGTGTACTCACGAGTGTGTATGTCTGTCTGAGTGTGCGTGTGCACACACACGCACACCACCCTACCCCCCGTGCCCTCTGAAGGACCCATGGTACCTACCTTGAGGCAGAGTTCCTTCTTCAGCAGACAGAGAGGGGCGGCAGGGATGGGGCAGGGCAGGGGGGTTGGAGAGGCCAGGCCTCCGGTCCCCCCGCCTCCTCCCAGAGCCTCCCCAGCACAGCTGCTCTGCAGCATCTCCTGGACGTGGCTCAGTTCCTGCCTGAGCACCAGCTTCTGATGGAAGCTGAAGGCGGGGTGGTTGGAGGCCATGGTGAAGAGCAGGAGGAACTGCTGCTCCGTCTGCCCGTCGTTCAGCTGCAGCCCGTAGTTACTGATGACGGCGTCGATGTGCGTGAGCGTCCGGAACAGCACCCCGGCCGCCTCGCGGTTGTCGGAGCCGAGCAGAGCCAGGGACACCAGGAGTTTGCTCCTCACCACCTCGTCCGTGACGTTTGTGAGACCAGAGAGGTCGGCGGGGTTGTTGGCTTTGATCTCCGCGTCGCGGAGGGAGTTGTAGTCCTTTCGGGCCAGGTCCTCCAGACAGGAGCCCAGGAAACGCAGCTCGATGGGGACGCAGAGGTCCAGGAGGCCGCAGAGGAACTCCGCTCTCTGAGACGAGCTCAGGACCGAGAACCAGCGGTAAACCTCCTCCTTCTGCACAGAACACCGGTTCTCAACCATTTTCAACAGTCACCGTCAGGTTTAAGCCTGAATCCCTTTGACGTTATTGGTGTTGTGATAGGAGGCCTTTGAGGGAGTTGTGTATAGTTTTAAAAAGTGCTTTTGGCATGTACCTTAAAATACAGTAGGAGCACTTGGAACATAGCTGCTCCTCTTGAGTGCCCACCACTTTGTTAACTTTCACCTGAGTCCATAACGGGATATAGATCTGGCAACAAAGTTTAAACGCGCTGTATAATTTTAAGGATAACTTGAGTGTTTGAGGTTTAGTCTTTGGGTAACTTTAAGTTTAAGCTCTTCCTGTCTTTTTACTCGCAGACCAGCTGCGAGTGATATGTGGCGATTTGTATTTATAGCGCTGTAACCTACGCTTTGGTTTACACAAAAGCATGAGTCGTTGTGTTTACTGTAGTACAACGAGCTTCCGAGCACTCCGTGGCCATCTCTGCTCGTGCATACAGACCTCTACGGTCCCCCACGTCAGACGGTTACAGAACGAAGCGTACCGAGTTAACTATAAAGTAGCTTGGAACCAAAAAGAATATCCATAAACTTCGGTAAATAGAAACGCAAACTGTACTTATTCCACGAACGGTGTCGTCTCCCCGTCTCCCCGGCGCAAATAAATCTCTTCGGTTGCAATCCTCATGGCATTCGGGTAGATAGGAGGAAACGTCGGTCAGTAAACAAAACCAGAAACTGTACTTTTGTGGGTTCAACCAAGTCTCAAGTTCAAGTCTTGATGTAAAAAAATATTAATCTAAAACTCTACGCACAAAGCTTACATATAAACTAAAAGTGGACAGTTTTAAGAGTTTGGCACATGCATATTTCATATAGCCTAAGAAAAGGACGATTACAAAAAGTTTTTTAAGTGCAGTTCCAGTATTCCGCCCCCTTCCCAGGGTCTTGCTACAGTTCTGGAATAGAGAAAAACAGCTGTGAGGAATATTATCCCACTCTGGCAGCAAATCCTGCCCATCATCTAGCATTCCCCCCTTCGATTGGATAAACTTCGTGTCTGTCATTAAAGTTGATGTGGTCATTGGCTGTAAAGATATTTTGCAGGCTTACTTGCCATCTCTCATATGTTCCGTGTCTGAGATGTCGGCTAAGTTCTTACTGTACGTTTTAAAGAGGTAGACACCTCCAGAACAGTTTCCCGTGTGTTCAGACTTTTAATCCTCGTACATTTTACTTTACGTTGATTGTAATCCGAGTTAAACGGCAGACAGAGGAATCGTCTTTCTGACTTGTAATCACTAATAATCATCTCGTGGCATCTATGTGGTGCTGGTGGTGGGGGAGGGTGGGCACTGTGTATACACCTTTGCCTTTGGAGTGAGCCGAAGTCATGCTAGGAGTTTAGTGCCTTACAAATCAGTTAGCACAAGCAAGTGTTTATGAATCCCTGTAACATACAAGGTCCTTGAACGAATATTGAATCATCTGTCAACACAATAATGAAACTCACATCCATAGCACCATGTTAATTGTGTTATATATTCTTAGTTATAGAACATTGTATTTCCTACAAATGACCGGTAGATGTCATTATCCGTTCACATTGAGTTGTACGTGTAGCGAAGGCTCCTTGTTTGGGTATCAACGCTGAAGTTCGTTAAGCGGTAGTATAACCATTTTTGAGAAGGCCCTCGCGTATTCTTTAAGAACAATAAACTAAATGTGTTGTACCTCTGCATGGTTCATTTCCTTGGTATATACACATATCAAAACATGTTGTTCTCTCTGACTCCAGTCTAACTAACAGATTAATTCAGCTTTGTTGTTTCACTGTCAGTCACTAGGCGTACATATTTGACATTTTATTAATTCAGCGGAGGCTTCTATTCCAGAAAATCAGTTTTCAGATGTACATAGTTCTAATAGTATTTTGGTAGTCACAGTCAAGGAACAGGGCCCATCACCATCTTCATTATAATCAGTAGCAGCAGCAGTGGTGCACAGTTTGTCCCAAGTGGGCTTCTGTAGGCGTGGCTGCCATGTGGAGGGAGAAGGCAGTGCTTACCTGTGGGGAGGAGCATGTCAGAACAGTCTAATTATAACCAGCTCATCCTGATCCCATCCAGGGTAATTACACACACACACACACACACACACACACACACACACACACACACAGGCCACACACAAACACACCCTCATACACCACACATCTACGTATTCACAAGCACACTCATACACATCTACACGTACACAAGCACACACATTGATACATATAGAAGCAGTGTGAAAGCATGTGTGCGAGTGTGTCTGTGTGTGGGTCGCAGGAGGGCAAAGGTCAGCGGCATTCTTCAGGTGGAGGTAAAACACTCTGGCACACCACCACCGGACACTTCACACAGGAAGCGGATTCAACATGATCGCTCACCTGTGTGTGAACACGCATATTTACGGTAATATGAGCTGTTGTTCTCTCACATCCCGTTGTCACTTGTTGAGCCTCATCTGAAGGATCTTGAAGCTTTCGACTGATTGATTACTAGAATGTGTTGTACTGTAAATCAATCTGACAACGTTCAAAGGACCGATATCCTTGTGAGACTGCAGAGAGACAGAGAGAGAGAGAGACAGAAGGAGAGGAAAAGAGGGAGGAGAGAGAGAAAGAAAGAGAGGAGAGAGAGAGAGAGAGAGAGAGGGGTACAGGCTAGCAGTGCTGCAGTCCCTGTCTCTTTAAAAGCAGGAGGGGGAGGGGTTGCTGGCTGCATTGAAACAGTCCTTCACTAATGAGCAGATTTGAGAGAGAGAGAGAGAGAGAGAGAGAGAGAGAGAGAGCAAGAGCGAGAGAGAGAGAGACGACTATAAGGAGATATGGAGGAAATAAGGCAACAGCCCATGACAGCGATGACACGAAAATGAAGAGCGTAACACGCTGAGACGAGCAGAAAGAGAGGCAATAAAGGTGGATTTATTTTCTACGGACAAGAAAACAAGATAACAACCAACCCAGATAAACCACTTAGGATCAGGGATAAAACAGACCCCTGACAGTGAAGAGATAGAGAGAGCGAGGGAGCGTGCTCAAGAGATAGAGAGAGAGAGAGAGAGAGAGAGAGAGAGAGGGAGAGAGAGAGAGAGAGAGGGGAAGCGAATACAGCAGAGGTAAATTAATCAGTTCAGTTGTTTATGTCCGTGCTGTACGTACGCACTTGCTGTGGCTGAGCGTGTGTGTGTGCGCGCTGCGTGTCGGAGGAGAGACTGCTGTGCCGCTCACTGGGAGCAGAGGACGAGCTAAGCGCAGCAGAATCTCCATCCCTCCATCTCTCCTGGGCAGCCTGCAGAGCGGCAGGGCCATGCTGGCAGAGCAGAGGGGGAAGCAGCTGTGCACTCAGACACCCAGCTTGATGGAGCGCTGAGGCTGGGGAAGCCGACAGCCTGTCTGGTCCACCAACGCCGGGAACCAGGGTTCCTCTGTGGAACCTTCTGGTCTTCCCCAGCCCAGGGGGAACGACGAGGCCCACAGCACCGGAGAGGAGGGGGTTCCGGCAGGCGGGTGCACCCGGGGGAGAGCCTCCTGTCTGGATCCACGGGGAGGAGGAGGAGGAGGAGGAGGGGGAGCTGAACCTGAAGTCTAGAGGAGGTGGGGGGTCTGCTTGTTGCTGTGTGAGTTGACAGAGAGGACCCATGGCGCAGGGTAGTGTGCTGGTGCTGCTGGCTGGCTGCGGAGGCCGGGGACAGTGGGACTGCTAACCTGCTCCAACACACGGAGAGGATGGTCTGAGGAGACTGCCTCTGGCCCTGTCTGGCCTCTCTCAAGACTCTGGACTATCTTGGGGAGGCTACTTAACTTGTTACCCCTTCCCCCCCCCCCCTCCCTTTTTATTTATTTTCTTTCAGTTTTTTGGGGTTGTTGTTGTCGCCGCAGAGTAGGGGAAGACTTGTTTTGTTTTGGGGGTAACCTCTTCTCCAGTGCCCCCCTCCCTTCACACCATCCCTCCTCCGTCCTCCCCATCAGGCCTCCGCTCCAGCCCCTCAGAGCTGCCTCCATCACTCCCTCCACGCTGTTTCTCCATCCTTTTCCTTTCCTTTTTTCTTTTTTCTTTTCGAGGTTTGGGGGATTTGCCAAAACCTATTTCATGCATGTCCACTGGGGGCAGGTTCAACTTTGATGATGGGGGGTCATACTGCGGAGGGTGGGAGGAGGGCAAGGCCCATGGACACGGGATCTGTACCGGGCCCAAGGGCCAGGGAGAGTACTCTGGATCCTGGAGCCACGGCTTCGAGGTGGTGGGCATCTACACCTGGCCCAGCGGCAACACCTACCAGGGTACCTGGGCCCAGGGCAAGAGGCACGGCGTGGGGGTGGAAAACAAGGGCAAGTGGGTGTACAAGGGGGAGTGGACACACGGCTTCAAGGGTCGATACGGCCTCCGAGAGAGCACGGGCACCAGCGGGAAGTATGAGGGGACCTGGAACAACGGCCTGCAGGACGGATATGGCACAGAGACCTACTCTGATGGAGGTACGGTACACCTGGTTATGCTTGGTTAGACCTGGATAGACTTGGTTAGACCTGGATAGACTTGGATAGACCTGGTTATTCTTGGTTAGACCTGGATAGACTTGGATAGACCTGGTTATGTTTGGTTAGACCTGGATAGACTTGGATAGACCTGGATAGACTTGGTTAGACCTGGTTATGCTTGGTTAGACCTGGTTATGCTTGGTTAGACCTGGTTATGCTTGGTTAGACCTGGTTATGCTTGGTTAGACCTGGTTATGTTTGGTTAGACCTGGATAGACTTGGTTAGACCTGGATAGACTTGGTTAGACCTGGTTATGCTTGGTTAGACCTGGTTATGCTTGGTTAGACCTGGTTATGCTTGGTTAGACCTGGATAGACTTGGTTAGACCTGGATAGACTTGGTTAGACCTGGTTATGCTTGGTTAGACCTGGATAGACTTGGTTAGACCTGGATAGACTTGGTTAGACCTGGATAGACTTGGATAGACCTGGTTATGCTTGGTTAGACCTGGATATACTTGGATAGGCCTGGATAGACTTGGTTAGACCTGGTTATGCTTGGTTAGACCTGGTTATGCTTGGTTAGACCTGGATAGACTTGGTTAGACCTGGATAGACTTGGTTAGACCTGGTTATGCTTGGTTAGACCTGGTTATGCTTGGTTAGACCTGGATAGACTTGGTTAGACCTGGATGGACTTGGTTAGACCTGGATAGTGTAGTGGAAACATTCTAGTCGCACTGTGTAGATTTGAATAGTCAAGAGATGGCGGTTTCAATAAATTTATTTTGCTTGTACAAAGTAACAAAGTACTTTGTGATCAGTCATAACGAAGGAGGTGCTAGCCACAGGTCGTTCGCCAGAGTGATGAAGAACAATCATAAAGCTTGTGCTTTTATACACTTAAAACAGATGCCCTAATAAATGATCAATTCATCAATGCAGTGGTCTCTGTGATTGGTTAACACTGGTCAGTGACAGTTAAGACAATATAACCCCCCAGGTCAAGATACCAAAGTCTTTTGATGTCACGGCTCTTTCTCTAAATGGGGACAGTAAGGATACCCTTAATGAAACACAAACAGGACACAGGACACAGGACACAATCTCCTTGGCCAAAAGGTCAGAGCTGCTAGATCAACTGATCCATCTACCCTTCTCCCTTTAGGCCACAGAACTCAAACATCCCCCAACCTCCGTGCCCCTAGCTTCTCAATCAGGCATCATAAACCAACACCATAAATACCTTAAGACCAACTGCAACATCCATTTTTTTAAACACAACCTCAGTCTATTAAAAATACACTCTTAGTAACTATATCAAAAAATGCCATCACAATAGACTTGGATAGACCTGGTTATGCTTGGTTAGACCTGGATAGACTTGGATAGACCTGGATAGACTTGGTTAGACCTGGTTAGACTTGGTTAGACTTGGTTAGACTTGGTTAGAGCCTGGTTAGAGCCTGGTTAGACCCACTCTGATGCAGGTGCGATAGACCTGGTACGACCTGGTTAGAACCTGTCAGACCTGATTATAATGTTGTTCGACCTGGTCAAACCTGGTCAGAGGAGGTTAAACTCAGCTTGAATGTCCTCTGAGGCCTCTGAGATCCAGGATGTGGAACAGAGAGAGGTCTTCCTGGTATAATGTCAGATGCTTGGAGCTCGGGGTTCTTTGAGGACAAGCGTTTTACTAGAGAAACCTCCTCTCCCAAACCACTTTGACTGCTATTGTTCACTCTGTCTCTCTCTCTCTCTTTCTATTGTGCTCCTTTTTCCTCTCTCTCTTTATCTCTTTTTATCTCTTTTTCTCTCCTGTTCACTCTCTGCTGCTCTCTCTGTTTCTTTCCTGCTCTCTCTCTCTCTCTCTCTTTCTCTGCTCTTCTCTCTGTTGTGTATCTCAGCCCATCGATCATTAGTGTTGGCAGGCATTTTATCCTGCCTCAGCCCCACACTCAGTCCCAGCTTCAGAACCACTCTTAAACCCATCCTCAACCTCAGCCCCAACCCCAGCCTCAAATGCCAGCCTCACCCCAGCCCCAACCTCAACCCCAGCCTCAACCCTAGCCCCAGCCCCAGCCTCACCCCCAGCCCTAGCCTCACCTAGCCCTCACCTCACCTAGCCCTAGCCCTCAGCCCCAGCCTTACCCCCAGCCTCACCCCCAGCCCCAGCCCTCAGCCCCAGCCTCACCCCCAGCCCCAGCCCCAGCCTAGCTCTTTGCCCAGCTCCTTGCCCCAGCTCTCTCTCCAGCTGCAGTAAAAGATATATTTGGAGGCCCTAAATTAAGGCCATCCGGACTCTGCAGGCCCACGCAGAGAGAGAGAGAGAGAGAGAGAGAGAGAGAGAGAGAGAGAGAGAGAGAGAGAGAGAGAGGAAGGGAGAGAGAGAGAGAGAGATACCAGGTCACCTGCAGAGGGAAGCCCTAGTAGGGAACATTGGGTTGTTCCCTACCAGACAGAATAGACACCTAGTCCCCCTAGACCAAGTACTGAGGATAGGACATCTATAAGTCACTCTGGAGCGCACACACACACACAAACACACACACACACATGCACCCTCACCCCCCCCCCCCCTACACACACACACACTCTGAAACATACACACATGGACATACACACACATACATGTATGCGTGTCGTCTGTTACTTTGAATAATAGCATCTGCTAGATGGATACATTATGAATACAAGTGAGCTTCGCCATTCAATGTGTGTTCTATCTAATCTTTGGCTGTGGTGTACGAGGTGTCCTGAGGAAAGTTTGCTCTGTGACCGTGTGATTGGCCGTATGTGAGGAAGTGAGCCAAGAAGGGTCTTAGCAATAGGGTGAGTTCATGGAGGAGAGATGTGTGTGAATGCAAGTACTCAAATACATGACACAGTCAGATACACTTGCATGTGGTAGAGCATGGGGATGGGTATATCTCAGTGGTAGAACATGGGGATGGGTATATCTCAGTGGTAGAACATGGAGATGGGTATATCTCAGTGGTAGAGCATGGAGATGGGTATATCTCAGTGGTAGAACATGGGGATGGGTATATCTCAGTGGTAGAACATGGGGATGGGTATATCTCAGTGGTAGAGCATAGGGATGGGTATATCTCAGTGGTAGAGCATAGGGATGGGTATATCTCAGTGGTAGAGCATAGGGATGGGTGTATCTCAGAGGTAGAACATGGGGATGGGTATATCTCAGTGGTAGAGCATGGGGATGGGTATATCTCAGTGGTAGAGCATAAGGATGGGTATATCTCAGTGGTAGTGCATAGGGATGGGTATATCTCAGTGGTAGAGCATAGGGATGGGTGTATCTCAGAGGTAGAACATGGGGATGGGTATAGCTCAGTGGTAGAACATGGGGATGGGTATATCTCAGTGGTAGAGCATGGGGATGGGTATTATTCAGTGGTAGAACATAAGGATGGGTATATCTCAGTGGTAGAGCATGGAGATGGGTATATCTCAGTGGTAGAGCATAGGGATGGGTGTATCTCAGAGGTAGAACATGGGGATGGGTATATCTCAGTGGTAGAACATGGGGATGGGTATATCTCAGTGGTAGAGCATAGGGATGGGTATATCTCAGTGGTAGAGCATAGGGATGGGTATATCTCAGTGGTAGAGCATAGGGATGGGTGTATCTCAGAGGTAGAACATGGGGATGGGTATATCTCAGTGGTAGAGCATGGGGATGGGTATATCTCAGTGGTAGAGCATAGGGATGGGTATATCTCAGTGGTAGAGCATAGGGATGGGTGTATCTCAGAGGTAGAACGTGGGGATGGGTATAGCTCAGTGGTAGAACATGGGGATGGGTATATCTCAGTGGTAGAGCATGGGGATGGGTATATCTCAGTGGTAGAGCATAGGGATGGGTATATCTCAGTGGTAGAACATGGGGATGGGTATATCTCAGTGGTAGAGCATGGGGATGGGTATATCTCAGTGGTAGAGCATGGGGATGGGTATTATTCAGTGGTAGAGCATTTGACTGCAAGTCACGAGATTGCAGATTCATCCCCCCACCTCACACTGCTGCTAGATGAATAAATGTAGTAATGTAGCGGTTATATTTACACATACACAACAGTTTAGAAAGTTTAGAGTAAAAGGAAGGGTTTTGAACTGTTACTTTAGGCTCTCAGGAGTGTTTTGCGGTTTTCAAACACATCACAATCCACTATCTCCTCTCTGCACCACCTCAATGCTGTCCGGGAGGTTTAAGAATGGGAGGATGATCGATCTCCTCCTTCTCTCTGTCACTGTGTTCTCTCCTCTCACCCTCTCGTTCTCCGATGGTTGTTTGCGATTCACTCCTTGGCTCCCTGGTTGCCGTGGCACCCTGGTTGCCGTGAGCTCCGCTGCTCTGCAGCATCCTGGCTGAGGAGCCTCCCCATGCAGAGGGGTTGCCGTGGCAACGCTCGCAGACTTGCGGCAGGTCAGTGTGTCACCAGGGACTCAGGGCTCCCGCCGCCTCTGATTGGCCGGCTGTTCCTGCTAATGGTGTTTACTTAGCCGGGCTCTAATCTAGCCGCTTAATCAGATGCACAGTGCAGAATGGGAGAGGGGGAGAGAGGGAAGGAGAGAGAGGGAGAGAAAGGGAGAGAAGAAAGGAGAGAGAGGGAGACAGGGAGACAGGGAAGGAGAGAGAGAGAAAGGGAGAGAAAGGTAGAGAGAACAGCAGAAAGATAACAGAGAGAGAGAGAGGGGAGGATAAAGAGAAATCTCAGTATTACTATACTATAGCCAACAGGTGAGGGACATGGAAAAAACTGGTGAGATAGAGAACCCTCAGGGTTACTATACTATCCGTACAACAGAAGAGATACATATAAGGACATACTGAGACAGATGTATAGATAGATAGATACTGTTGCAGTCACAAATAGACTAGTATAGACTAGTTTTCAGACAGTGGGATGTCGAGTACAGACTAGTATACACACTGAGGGATAGTTTACAGACTCGTATACACACTGAAGGGTAGTTTACAGCCTAGTATACACACTGGGGGATAGTTTACAGACTTGTATACACACTGAGGGGTAGTTTACAGACACACTGAGGGATAGTTTACAGACTCGTATACACACTGAGGGGTAGTTTACAGACTAGTATACACACTGAAGGGTAGTTTACAGCCTAGTATACACACTGAGGGGAAGTTTACAGACTAGTTTACACACTGAGGGGTAGTTTACAGACTAGTATACACACTGAGGGGTAGTTTACAGACTAGTTTACACACTGAGGGGTAGTTTACAGACTAGTATACACACTGAGGGGAAGTTTACAGACTAGTTTACACACTGAGGGGTAGTTTACAGACTAGTATACACACTGAGGGGTAGTTTACAGACTAGTTTACACACTGCGGGGTAGTTTACAGACTAGTTTACACACTGAGGGGTAGTTTACAGACTAGTATACACACTGCAGGGTAGTTTACAGACTAGTACACACACTGAGGGGTAGTTTACAGACTAGTACACACACTGAGGGGTAGTTTACAGACTAGTATACACACTGCTGGGAAGTTTACAGACTAGTTTACACACTGAGGGATAGTTTACAGACTAGTATACACACTGAGGCGAAGTTTACAGACTAGTTTACACACTGAGGGATAGTTTACAGACTTGTATACACACTGAGGGATAGTTTACAGACTAGTACACACACTGAGGGGTAGTTTACAGACTAGTATACACACTGAGGGGTAGTTTACAGACTAGTACACACACTGCTCAGGATGTGTGATTGATGCACAGGTCTGTCCAGGTCTGATGTGTGCACCTGTTCAATGCTTGAACATGGACCAGGGTTGGTGGGATTTATTGTAACCTTGTTGACGGCTATGAAGTTTTTATAGGAAGCCTAATGTATATTCAACCTGCAAAGTTTGAGCCAGACAATTATGTGAGTCCTAGAACGTTTTATAATGCAAAATACTATCAAAAAAGATGTCAAAGACTCATTGGTAAATCGTTGCGTCTTTGAAAAAAGTCTAAACAAAAAAATCCCTGAACCGGATAACATCGTACTCGGTTTAAGCTTATACCGATAGATTTAGCTTTTACTGTAATAGCAGATCGCTTCTAATGTTGATATTCCTACGGTTTGGTTTGGTCAGAAACGGAGCTCGCGACAGTAAAAACAGCTATACGCACCGTGTCCAACAAACGCTCGTGCTTACTTGTTACAGCTACAGAGAGAGAGAGAGAGAGAGAGAGAGAGAGAGAGAGAGAGAGAGAGAGAGAGAGAGAGAGAGAGAGAGAGAGAGAGAGAGAGAGAGAGAGAGAGAGAGAGAGAGAGAGAGAGAGAGAGAGAACTCTCACACAAAACAATGCTGCATTGAGCGAAATCATCGAGTTATTTCATATTCTCTCAGACACGCGCAGTCGCTTATACGCATACACACAAACACCCGGTCTCCAACGTGTGCCCCAAAAGGGCTGAGTTTGTGAAATATATGAATTGTTCAATAAACACTAGTCAATAAAAGCCAATAAAAAAGTTATAGTAAGCCTGGCCTTTATACACGCAACATGCCATTTGATTACAGGTTAATAATGGCTGAAACCAGTCTTGATGGAGGGAATTAAACCTATGCAACTACACACGGACCGCGTTTAAACCTAGAAACGGCATGTTGCCAAAGAAACGATTATGAATTTAGCCCGGGGGATGGCGCGTGATTAAATCAGGGTGCTCTGTGTGTGATGTTTCCGCGTCTTTGATCTTTCCGCGTTAACTATTTCCGTACTGCTCCCCATTTCGCTTCACGCGCAACGCACTTGTCAGGCCTCCGGCGGGAAGACAGAAAAAAACTCCGGGTAAAATCGTTGGGACATAGCCTATGAGTCGCACAGCCCATAGAAAACCAATAGGATATGTAAATGACCTACTGGGTGGGCTTGTGTGAGCTGGTCGGCTAGGAGACCACGACACTGAGTCTACTGATGCACAAGCAAGGTTTTCTATAGTAGGCCTACACAGCTCCGTGTGACAGCTATTACACCTGTCACACGATTGTAGGTATGTTGGTCTATAACCGTCAAATATAGGCTACAACATGAAACACCTGGTTTGTCTTTGGTTGAGTTAGGATTGTGGTGGTCATTTGAATTTCTTTTCTTTTGAGGCCTTTAGAAAACCGTGACTTGTTTTAGATTTTTTATAGCAATTAGGCCAAGGTTATGAGATTCTGTAAATGCGGATAGCACTGCAGGTTAATTGACTGATTAGCACAAACTTGACGAGATTACGGTTTGTAGCACGCCCGGTTTAACCAATACAGCAGTTTTGAGTGGGCGTTGATGTAGGCGACATACTGCATCCGGTTGTAGGATCACAGGATCGGCTACACACCAAGCACAAGCACGTTTCGGCTTCAGCACCGCGGAGAGCTCCAGAGGTCGATCTGAGTGAATGCACGTGTCGCAGAGCGTCTACAAAACATTTCTGACGTAGCCAGTGCTTAAGTTTGTAAAGATTTGGATGACGATTGGACTATTTTGTTATATGTTATATTGGTTAGACTGACTTTTCATTGTGACAAGTGTTTAATCTGAAGCAGGTAGGCCTTATGTTGCAACAAACCTGTGTGTTCTGTATATTATTCCTTATGGAAAGCCATATTTGTCAAAACATGAAATTTAGCGATCGAAAGGTTGAAAACTCTTTTCTTATGCGTGAAAAAAAAGTTTGAAAAAAAATATTTTTTTAAAGTTTCGAAAATATAGGATAAAACAAAGATGACAAACATGGTCACATGGTCATCTCTTGCATGATAAATATCTTATAATTCCTACTGGCACCTCTACAAGTGTGTATTCATTTATGTATGTCTGTGTGTGTGCATGTGTGTGTATTTGTGTGTGTACAGTATATGTGCCTACGTTCCAGGTTGGGCCGGTGGGGGAGGAAGTGACACGGATGGAGATACAGAGAAAGCAGATAGTGTCCATATATGGTCGTGTGTGTCCAGCATGTTCTAGAACGCCTGCACCGATGAATCACCAAGCTGGAAGTTACATCACAGGGCTGGCACAGTCACTGGTAACATGGCAAGGACAGAATATGGATTAGACAGACTCACACTGTACACATACGCAACGCTTAGATTCATCCATGCGTTGCACAAGTTTGTGCGTTTGTGCGTGTGTTTGTGTTCATGTGAACTGTTTGTGTGTGAGTGTGTGTGTGTGTGGAGTAGTGAATTGTCCTAGATTTCAGCACCATGGAGAGAGAACAGGCGGTCGGTCAGAGAGCTGATGTGTAGATAGAGAGTTAGGGAGCCAGATAAACACCAGGTTAAATACTTCGACTAGAGGGCAGATTAGTGTGTGTGTGTTTTAAGGAGGCTCTCCTCTCCTCTGATCTACTCATCTGCTCTGCCCAGCTGTACTGTACTTTACTGTACTGTGCTATACTTCCTTTTACTCTACTGTACTCTACTGTACTGTTCTCTCTTATACTCTACTGTACTTCACTTCACTTCAGTACTGTAGTTCTCCAGCATAGTGGTCTTGGCACAAGTGTCCAGGTGTGTCATTCTTCAGGATGTCAGAACGCGGGGGAGGAATCGTATCCTAGCAACACTGTATCACACCTGTCACTTAGTGTCTAGGCCTGGAGTGATGACACAGCATGACAGCTCCTAGGGACAACATGACAACAGTTAATATAACAACTTCCTGTAACATAGTTTCATCTCCTTTTAATTTCTCCATCCCTCCCTCCTTCCTTCCTTCCCTCTCCTCCCTTCCCCCCCCCCTCCGACTCCACCCCCACCCACCCCCCTTCCGCCCCCACCCCCATCCGCAGGTACATACCAGGGCCAGTGGGTGGGCGGGATGCGTCATGGATACGGCATACGTCAGAGTGTTCCGTACGGCATGGCGGCTGTCATCCGCTCGCCTCTGCGCACCTCCATAAACTCCCTGCGCTCCGAGCACAGCAACGGCTCCGCCCTGCTGGCCGACCGCGGGGGCGTGGCCTCCGGGACGGGGGGGGGCGGGGTCACGGTGGTGGGAAGCCCCGCCGTGTCGCGCGGCGGCTTCGTCCTGACGGCCCACAGCGAGGCGGAGCTCCTGAAGGGCAAGAAGAAGGGCCTGTTCCGTCGCTCGCTCCTCGTCAGCCTCAAGCTCCGCAAGTCAGAGTCCAAATCCTCCCTGGCGTCCCAGCGCTCCAAGCAGAGCTCGTTCCGCAGCGAGGCGGGGATGAGCACCGTCAGCTCCGCCGCCTCGGACATCAACTCCACCATCAGCCTGGGGGAGGGCGAGGCCGAGCTGGCCGGTGCCGAGGACGACGTGGACGCCACGGCGACGGAAACGTACGCGGGGGAGTGGAAGAACGACAAGCGGAGCGGCTTCGGGGTGAGCCGGCGGTCCGACGGGCTGCAGTACGCGGGGGAGTGGCTGGGGAACAAACGCCACGGTTACGGATGCACCACGTTCCCCGACGGCACCAAGGAGGAGGGGAAGTACAAGCAGAACATTCTGGTAGGAGGGAAGGGCCCAAACACCCCCCCCCCCCCCGTCTGTTAACGGTTCTGAACCTCAGTTGGGTCTAACTCCTCGTGTTTACCGTAGGTGAGCGGCAAGAAGAAAAACCTCATCCCGCTCCGAGCCAGCAAGATCAGGGAGAAGGTAGACCGCTGTGTGGAGGCTGCCGAGAAGGCTGCTGACATCTCCAAGCAGAAGGAAGAGATCGCCCTGTCCAGGTTAGAACAGAGTTTATCCAGAGCAACATAGAGTAGGACTTACTACAGCAGCATGCTGGAGGGTGCTGGGTCCGGACCTGGTCTGTCCAGGATGGAGGCTGCTGGGTCCAGACCTGGTCTGTCCAGGATGGAGGCTGCTGGGTCCAGACCTGGTCTGTCCAGGATAGAGGCTGCTGGGTCCAGACCTGGTCTGTCCAGGATGGAGGGTGCTGGGTCCAGACCTGGTATGTCCAGGATGGAGGGTGTTGGGTCCAGACCTGGTCTGTCCAGGATGGAGGGTGTTGGGTCCAGACCTAGTCTGCCCAGGATGGAGGGTGTTGGGTCCAGACCTGGTCTGTCCAGGATGGAGGGTGTTGGGTCCAGACCTGGTCTGTCCATACTTCTGTCCATACTAGCTGCATACTGCACACTTGTCAAGGTAATATGAAGTGTTCAGTAGGACATGTAGTTGGTGTGTTCAGTGCAGGTATTTCTAAGTGAGAACTGAACCTTCTGGATAATGTGTTGTGCGTTAGTTTGTATGTGTCTGTATATTTACATATACAATTCTACACAAATACACGGTAGGCTACATACATGCAAGGGTAGGCATTTGCTATACATATATGGTCCCTTCATTCCTGCTAATCTCATCAAACTCTTCTGGCCCTACAAGCTAGAGCTAAGTAGCTAACGTTAACAAAAAGCCTTCCGCCACAGGGAGAGGGCTGCAGTTTACGCTCTACCACTGAGCTAGCAATGTGTCACTCCACCCAAACCTGTAGTTTCCTTCAGACAGAGGGCAAGCAGACAGACAGACAGGCAGACAGGCAGACAGGCAAACAACAATGATCAGAGTTGCAGTAACAAACTGCAGGCATTACCTGGCCCCAGGTGTACAGGGGAGGATTCACACACACACACGATGATACTGGATGACGTACTGGATGATAAATTGGAAACAGCCGTGAATCACCTGCTCCACTGAGATGCAAGTTATTACATGCTTATGTGTGTTATCCTGTTAGATGGCGTCTGTCTGTATGTCTGTCTGTCTCTCTCTCTCAAGTCTCAATCTCTCTTTCTGTCTCTTTTTGTATCTTTCTGTACATCTATCTTTCTCTGTGAATCTTTTTCGCCCTCTCTCTCTCTCTGTCTGTCTAGCTCTCTCTGTCTGTCTAGCTCTCTCTCTTTCTAGCTCTCTCTCTCTCTGTCGTTCTGTCTCTTTTTCGAGGAGGTGAGAGGAGTTGAAGGTAGGTGAGAGGCGAAAGGAGCTGCGATGGGGGTGGAGAGAGGAGGTTAGAGTGACGAAGACTCTGCCTGCTAGAAAGGGGAGGGATGAGGAGAGGTGAGGGGCTGAGAGGAGGGGGTGGGGGGGGGTCAAAAACTTGTCGTATGAGCAAGAGGGTCAAAGTTCAAGGCGCAATGTTATGACGAAGTAGCATGTCCCAGTAGTGTGTAGTGCATACTTTGTAAGGGCAGCTGTAGTACGTACTAAAAGTACAGTATGCGATTTGAGACGCAAGGCGAGCGTACTGACAGACAGGAAGTTGCCTAGTGTAAATGTTACCTTGTTTTAATGGACCAACCAACGACCCCTTCTCTCTCCCTGCCTGCCACCCCCTCCATGCCCCTTCTCAACCCCCCCCCTCACCGCCCCCCCCTCCCAGGACGGCTCACGCCGGGGGCAAGGCGGACGCAGCGATGGCAGCGTCAGAGAAGTCCCAGGAAGAGTGTCGCCTCGCCAGGCTCACCGCCAAGGAGTTCTCTCCGTCCTTCCAGCACCGTGGAAACGGTGAGTCCACCTCCTCCCTCCCCTCTCCTCCATCACCTCCCTCACAGCTGCCCACAGCTGCCAAGGGAACTGTCCTCATAGCAACCACCAGCATCAACACAATCCCTGCCCTCAAAGTAGTCTGTGTTTGCTTGTTCATCTACTGTAAAGGAGTCGTTAATGACGTTGTTTTGAGAGCAGAGTTGTTGTTTGGACACTTGAGTTTGTTCACTTGTTTGGTGCCTTAACTAAGGAGGCCAGGATAGCATGTAGGAACATCTGTATGTGTGTTTGTATGTGTTTGTTTGTGTGTGTGTTTGCGTGTGTGCGTGAGTCTGGAGAACAGAGTGGATTCTGTACAGTGCGTACTCAGGCACCACAGGGCATGTTACCCATGGTGCCTTGCAACATGTGAATGATGGAGGCAGCAACAGGAAGCTGGGGGGAGGTCAACAGTGACCTTTTCTGGGAGCCCACACAATACCATCTGACTGGCACACACACCCACACCCACACATGCACCCCCCCCCCCCCCTTCACACACACACACATTCACACGCACCCCCACACACATACACACATTATGCATAAACACCAACATATCAACACAGAGGAGCACTCTTGATGACATGTCTCTCGTACTCTCCGGTGTACACCTGACTGGCTGTTTTAATGTCATGACATTCTGGAGCATCCCTGTGACTGGTACCCTAGCTCCCCTCTCCTTGGAGAGAGAGAGAGGGAAGGACAAAAGAAAGGTGATGAAAGAGAGAGACGGATGGTTTTGGAGGGAAGGATGAAGGGTGGGAGAGAGGAGGAGAGACAGTTGGGTAGGGATGGAGGGAGAGAGGGAGGGAGAAAGAAAGAGAGAGAGGAAAGAGTGAGAGGATAGGGAGGTAGAGAGGGGGAACAGTGAGGGGGAGGGAGGGAGAGAGGAGGGGAGACAGTTGGGTAGGGAAGGAGGGAGAGAGGGAGGGAGAAAGAGAGAGGAAAGAGTGAGAGGATAGGGAGGTAGAGAGGGGGAACAGTGAAGGGGATGGAGGGAGAGAGGGAGGGAGAAAGAAAGAGAGAGAGGAAAGAGTGAGAGGATAGGGAGGTAGAGAGGGGGAACAGTGAGGGGGAGGGAGGGAGAGAGGAGGGGAGACAGTTGGGTAGGGAAGGAGGGAGAGAGGGAGGGAGAAAGAGAGAGGAAAGAGTGAGAGGATAGGGAGGTAGAGAGGGGGAACAGTGAGGGGGATGGAGGGAGAGAAGGAGGGAGAAAGAGAGAGAGGAAAGAGTGAGAGGATAGGGAGGTAGAGAGGGGGAACAGTGAGGGGGATGGAGGGAGAGAGGGTATCATTACATTAGCATGATACATGACATCAAAGGGACGAGGTAAGGGTTTTATGTTCCGTGTGTGTGTATGTGTACGTGCATTAGTGTGTGTGTTAATGTGTGTGTGAGAGAAAGCATAGGAGTGGATGTTCTTGAGAAGAATACTTAACTAGCTCTCTCTCCCTTTGTCCCTCTCATCTCTCTTTCTCTCATGTTGACTTTGTTAAACCTTGAAAAGTAAAAAAACAACGTGTAAATCTCTCACATTTCAACCGACACTATCTGTCTGACATTTGTCCGTCTGTCTATCCGTCCGTCTGTCCGTCTGTCTGACACCTGTCTGTCTGTCTGACACCTGTCTGTCTGTCTGTCTGTCTGACACCTGTCTGTCTGTCTGTCTGGCCAGGAGTGGAGAGCCAGCGGCCCAGGCAGCAGGCGTCCAGTGAGAACGACATGGAGCAGTTCTCCAGCGGCACGGCAGACAGTCCAGACCTCTATATGAAGGGCTCCCTACCGCCTAGCCGAACCCCCAGCCTCAGCCCCCCGCCGCCCCCCTCCCAGCGCACCAAGAGCTCCCGCTTCCTGCGCCAGACCGCCGTGGATGACGACCGGGGGGGAGGAGGAGGAGGAGGGGGGGGAGGGAAGGAGGTGCAGGTGCAGATGGAGGGGGGCCGAGGGGGTGCCCAGGGGGAGTACCTGAGGGCCAACAGCTGCAGCTCCGTGTCCCGCGGGGGCAGCCGCTCCACCACCCCCTCCGTCCAGGACGACGGGCGGGGGAGGGCCGCCAACGGACAGAAGCACGCCTCCTCCAATCACAAGTCACGGGAGCACGGCTCGTCCAATCACAAAGCCCTCCGGGACAGGTGGACGGAGTGCCCGTCTGGGCGCGTGCAGAGAAGAGGGGAGGGCGGGGCCAGACTCATGGAGCAGGATGAGGAGAAGCTGAGTAACTATGAGATGGAGATGAGGCCCCTGCAGCCCATGGACTCCACTACCCACAAGCCCCATGGCCAGGGGGAGGAGCGGCCTGGTCACGCTCCCGGGCATGCCAGGGGAGGGGGCCAGTCGCACACGCTGCAGAGACAGAGACATAAGAACCGCGAGCACAGGGAGGGGAGGGAGGGGAGGGAGGGGAGGGAGGGCTCAGAGCCCCGTCCCTCCTCCTCCTCGTCGGCAGGGCTGAAGGTGGACGGGGGTCGGAGGGGGGAGAAGTTGGACAATCACCCCATGCAGAGGGATCTCACTCTCTCTCCCCCACAGAAATCCTCACCCATTGCACTAGAACACCACGACAAGAGTCGGACGCAACTCAAAGCCAGCTCGGTAAGATAAACTCTACTGAGCTCTACTAAACTTTACCCTTCTGAGCTCTACTAAACTCTACCCTACTGAGCTCTACTAAACTCTACCCTTCTGAGCTCAACTAAACTCTACCCTTCTGAGCTCTACTAAACTCTACCCTACTGAGCTCTACTAAACTCTATCCTACTGAGCTCTACTAAACTCTACCCTACTGAGCTCTACTAAACTCTACCCTTCTGAGCTCTACTAAACTCTACCCTACTGAACTCTACTAAACTCTACCCTACTGAGCTCTTCTAAACTCTACCCTTCTGAGCTCTACAAAACTCTACCCTTCTGAGCTCTTCTAAACTCTACCCTTCTGAGCTCTACTAAACTCTACCCTACTGAGCTCTACTAAACTCTACCCTACTGAGCTCTACTAAACTCTACCCTACTGAGCTCTACTAAAATCTCATCTAAAACCACGTCTCATTTAACAGGTGCTGGGAATGATATTTAGATTTATTTTCTACAATGCAACAATAATGTCACTCTCAACTAGACCTCAATTGCAGTATATAGCTTATCAATGTATGGTGAGCAAAAATAATAATACCAGAGTATATAACAATATCATTTTGATACTTACTACAATCTAACAATGACGTCTCAATGCCAGTAGTACCTAGTACAGTGCATCAGAAAGAACATTTCATAAGTGCAACATCAACTACCTGTGAGGGCAGACTCCCACCAAATAGTGTAACAGACGAGGAAGTCTGCAGTACAAGAACTATTCCACATCCAGATATTAAGATGTAAACCAAACTCAGGAATAACACTCAGACAACTACACACTGAGCCACACACACACACACACACACACACATACATACACATACATACACACACACACCCACACACACACACACACACATGGCTACTGGTGTCTTACTGTGAAACCCACCAGGACTGTGTAATGTTGGATTACAGTGATATCCAGATGGACATGTGGGCATTCTAGATCTCCCACACACACACACTACACACTGATACACACACACACACACACACACACACACAGACACACCCACACACACTACACACTGATACACACACACACACTGAGACACACACACACACTACACACTGAGACACACACACACACTACACACTGATACACACACACTGAGACACACACACACGCTACACACTGATACACACACACACTACACACTGAGCCACACACACACACACACACACACACACTACACACTGATACACACACACACACACAGCCTAATCTCTCCCCCTTCACACTCCCAGCACCTTAGTAACAGCAGATTGGCAAAGTAGCTCCTTCACAATGCTGCCCCCTCATTGGCCAATCTGCGGTCTGTTGCTAGGGAACAGCTTATGCCTTGCTTCGCTGGTAGCCAATCAGTGGGCGTGTGGCAGTGACTGCAAAGAGGGGGAGGGCAGGGGAAAGCAGGAGGAGGGAGGAGGGTGGAGGAAGGTGGAGAGAGAGTGGAGAGAGAGGGAGGAGAGAGAGAGAGAGAGAAAGAGAGAGAGAGAGAGAGAGAGAGAGAGAGAGAGAGAGAGGAGAGAGAGAGAGAGAGAGAGAGAGAGAGAGAGAGAGAGAAGAGGGTGGAAAGAGAGGGAGGAGAGAGAGAGAGGAGAGAGAGAGAGAGAGTGGAGAGAGAGGGAAGAGAGAGGCTGGAGAGAGAGGCGAGAGAGAGTGGAGAGAGAGGGAAGAGAGAGGGAAGAGAGAGAGTGGAGAGAGAGGGAAGAGAGAGGGAAGAGAGAGAGTGGAGAGAGAGGGAAGAGAGGGGGAATGTTTTCAACTGCAGAGCCAGAAGTAATGCAGAGGACTTAAGACGGGTTAACAGATAAACACATAGAACTTGACACACACACACACAGACAATAGAGGGGGCTCGAGCTGCATATTTCTGTCTGAACCCAACCTGAGTCCAAGAGAGTAAATGAGCCCAACACAAACCCCATTTCATATCCAAACCCCACCTGCGCCAACGGTTATGCTTATTGGTTATGGATATGGTGGTAGCACTTCCATTGAAATTGACTGTTTATATCTCTGCCGTATCACAACTTGGTCATCTTGGTAAATCAACTTACTTTGTAAATACCCCAATACTGCCAATATTTGTTCCAGTCCACCAAAGTTATTGACCTGTTACAGAATTGTAGCTATGTTGGTCTGTTTATCATACATCACTAGAGTTTTGGTGGTAATTTCCTTTATTTTGAGGCTTTTTACAAACAATATATCATTACATAAAATACTGTTTTTTAGTTGTTAATACAGTAACAGGACCGGAACAATATAGTCATTTCCATCTACAATACTTTCTGACTCTGTTTCCAGTGATCTTGTCATACAGAGTAATTAGCAACATCACAAAAGAATATATTGGTTGTGTCTGTGTTCACATGCAGGTAGCGCTTATTGTCTTAGGGTGTGTGTGTGTGTGTTTGTATGGGTGTGTGTGTGTGTGTGAACGTGTGTGTGTGTTTGTGTATGTGTGTTTAATCACACTCTCTCTTCTCTCCCCCGCAGGGCGCCAGCTCAATTCTGGTCGTCATGGTGATTTTGCTCAACATTGGAGTCGCTATTTTGTTCATCCACTTTTTTATTTAAAGATTATTGATTATTGATTCAGATTATCTATGCTATCATTGCTGAGTATTATTATGTTTATTATACAGCTGTTAACCATGTTTGTGTAAAGAGAGGCTGGATGATGACTTGGATGATGTGAGTACTGTTTACCAGTACAACCTGCAACAGTCAGTTGTCTGCAGTCTGAACTCTCTCAGTTCACCTGTTTTCCATTTTAAAATAATAGTTTATTTAAAAAGGAGACTTGTGTGACTTATAATTTAACTTGAAATTCAAAACATTTTTTCCCCCCTGTATGATCATTTAATTGTTTTAATAGTTTTACTCGTTTTAATAGCTAATTCCGTTCTTTTTTAATTCCTTACTTGCCTTTTCTCTGTGTGATGATATTGCTGACGATTGGGTAGCGAGGAAAGTCAGGTGACTGTGATCACATGATCCGGGGATCACATGACTGTTATCACATGACTGTGTTTGACAGAAACCCCGACCGCCCAGACACCTGCACTGATCTGAGAGGACAGGTGTAAGAAAGATGGCATCCGTCACAGCCAGCCAATCAGAGGTGTAGGTCTTGTCTACATCCTGGAGAAGACGCTTACCCAGGAGACAGAGCAGAGCAGGGCGACCAGGACAGGGTCACAGAGGGGAGCGCAGGTCAAAGGTCAAAGGTGAAGTAGCCTGCAGAAAGCCTCTGGGGAAGGGGATGCTAGTATGTCAGGTCATGTGACTATGATTGGAACCAGAGAAGTGAAACAGCCCCCCCCCCCACCTCCCCACACTCTTCAGGTCATGTGACTATGATTGGAACCAGAGAAGTGAAACAGCCCCCCCCCACCTCCCCACACTCTTCTGCTTCCTGGACACACCCCTCTCAGTGACATCACTTATACTATGGTATGGCATGTGGTGTGGAGGCGCCATACCATAGTATAAGTCACACACACATTCTCACACATACACATATACACCAACTCAACCATGCCGCACACATACTCACACACATAGACACACACACACATGCACTCACACGCACACATTCACATTTATGCATACACACACTAACAGTATGTACGCATGATATCTCTCTCACACACACTCTTACTACACACTAGACTGACCTCATGAAATCCCAGCATGGACATGTCTCTGTGTTCCATGCCTCATGGCCCAGTCACGTGACTCCTGTCATGTGACTTCCAGCTTGTCTTCATCTCTTCCTAAACAGACCACAGAATGTCATGGCAAAATGTCGTACAAAAATATAATTATAGAAATATAATTTAGAGTATGTATATAAAAGAATATTATACACAGATAATTTAAAGTAGATATAATTATTAATAATGTATATAAAACATGTTTAGGGCTACTAGACCAAACACATGGAGATCAGCACTCTGGTCACCATGGTGACAACATCAGGCTGCGTCGCACTCACGCCCGGTAACCGTGGTAACCGCGCTGACCTGTCAGCACATTCAGCTGTCACCATGGCACAGCACCATGGAGACATGGACATTCCGACCAGCTGACTTCCTCGTCGCCTTATTGGCCGGTATCATGTCTTGTTGAACTTTAAAAGAAGAGCCTAACATGACATCCTGTCCGTTCACATTCATCTGCCCCCTGCTGAGCCAAGCTCTCTCTCTCCCTTTGTCTAGCTCTCTCTCTCTCCCTTTGTCTAGCTCTCTCTCTCCCTCTGTCTAGCTCTCTCTCTCTCTCCCTCTGTCTAGCTCTCTCTCTCTCCCTTTGTCTAGCTCTCTCTCTCTCCCTTTGTATAGCTCTCTCTCCCTCTGTCTAGCTCTCTCTCTCTCTCCCTCTGTCTAGCTCTCTCTCTCCCTCTGTTTAGCTCTCTGTCTCTCTCTCCCTCTGTCTAGCTCTCTCTCTCTCCCTCTGTCTAGCTCTCTCTCTCTCCCTCTGTCTAGCTCTCTGTCTCTTTCTCTCCCTCTATCTATCTGTCTCTCCCTCTCTCTCGCTTTTTGTCTGTTTCTCACTCTCTCTCTCTCTGTCTCCTTTTTCTGTCTATCCATGCCCTTCCTCTCTCTCTCTCTCTGTCTGTCTGTCTGTCTGTCTCTCTGCAGTCCCAGACATGAGCAGACATTGTCTGTCTGTCTGACTGTCTATCTGTCTCTCTCTCTCTGCAGTCCCAGACATGAGCAGACATTGTCTGTCTGTCTGTCTGTCTGTCTCTCTCTCTCTGCAGTCCCAGACATGAGCAGACATTGCTGTATAGATGATACTACAGACTACGGCTCACCTTAGTGCAAGTTTCAGAGACTGTTACTAACAATTGCTGCTTTCAAAACAGTGATTTACCGAGACAAAGAACAATAAATTAAAAAAAACTTTTTATAGCTACTGCAAGATAACATGCCAACTGCCTTGTTTTATAGAGCAAAACTGGAAAAAACCCAAAAGTGCATGCTTGGTATGTTTCAGCTTTCTATAGAACAGCTTTTCCGGGCAGGGGTGGGGTGGGGGGGGGATACTTCAATCTCGAGGAGGGAGTTGTCCAGGAACATGAAGTCTTTTGTTAGCATGTCTGTTGTGGGCTTGTACCATGCGTGTAGCTACCACCCTACCTCCTTTCACCCCCTCCCCCAACACACACACACCACCCCTAACACCACACTTCTCCCCAGACTCCCTCTTTCACATGCTTCCTCTCTTCCTCCTCTCTGCCTCCTCTCTTCCTCCTCTCTGCCTCCTCTCATCCGCCTCTCCTCTGCACACGGACCGGCAAACACCACAGGACTGACTTCACTGGATGAACTGCAGCGTTCGCTCCCAGAGCAGGCCTGATTGGTGGCTGCTTCTGTGAGACGGTTGGAAGTTATAGGGTCGGGGGTCAGGGGTCAGGGTCAGGGGGAGTGATACCCATGCTGGCTGGTGAGACCGCATGTCCAAGCTCACTTGTTTCTTTTCTTATTTTTTCTCTCTTTTATTTCTTTACTTTTTGGGGTCTGTTTTGAGTTATGTGGAGAAAATAATGAAAGTGTTTAAAAGAAAGATCCTGGTTTGTGGTTATTGAATCCTCTATCTGGTCTTTCTACCCTGTCTGTCTGACTGTCTGTCTGTCCGTCTGTTTGTGCCTGTCAGGAGGAGAGAGTAAGGGACTGGAAGGGAAGAGGATGAGATAGGAGATGAGGGGATAAGATGGGAGGGGTCGCCATTGCAATGCCAACTTAGAATTCTACTCATCATTGGAAGGGCGGAGGTAGACTGGGCCTGTCTCCTGACACCCGCCTTCTCAATGAAAAGGATGGATGGAGAAGAGAGATAGAGAGGGAGAGAAAGAGGGAGAGAGAGTTCAGAAAGGATGCATGTGTGTATGTGTGCGTGTGGGGTGGCTGTGTGTGTTAATACAACACACTTCACACCACCAGTGTCGATAATGTCAGTTTAACTAACAATAGTACGTCTCATACACACAACATTGTCTGTTCACATCCTGCGTGAGCCCAAGGAATGAGAGTTCCCTCGTGCAGTGCAGTGCAGTGTGTCCATGCTATCAGAGGTGCTGTTTCTTCTCTCCCTGCTGGCTCCACTCCACAGGACGTAGCCTTGTACGTTCACCCCCTGCACAAACTGCTACTTTGGATGGAAGTGTCTGCTACATTAATGAAAATAAACTCCCCCCTTACCTCTCCTGCCGTCACCTCTCCTGCCGTCTCCTCTCCTCCTCCGTCACCTCTCCTGCCGTCTCCTCTCCTCCCCCCCACCTCTCCTGCCGTCTCCTCCCCCCTCACCTCTCCTGCCGTCTCCTCTCCTCCCCCCTCACCTCTCCTGCCGTCTCCTCTCCTCCCCCCTCACCTCTCCTGCCGTCTCCTCTCGTCTCGCTGCTCTTGAACTAGTTAACTAGGGTTAGTTAATGAGTAGATAAACAAGGTAAGGGAATAACACAACTAACTAGTGACGTTGCACGGCACAAACACTCTGACACACACCTCATGCACGCACCCACGCACACTCACACTCGCTCTGACACACACGCATCGTCATGTGCGCACACTCACACACGGGACCGTTGACGCCTTTCTGACGATAACACAGAACACCCCCCCACCACCACCACGTCAGCACTGAGCCCAAAAAAAGTCACTTTTAAGTTATTTATAACAGACGGCTTTTTTTCCAGAGGTAAAATAAGGGAAAGGGGGTCGGGGATGTGATGATAAAGGGGGAAGAGAGAGAAGACAGTTCGTCTGCTGTAAGTATAACAGTAACCCCATCCATCTCTCCTCTTCTCTCCATCTATTATTCATCAACTCCTCCTCTCCTCATCCCTCTTTCATTTCAGCGCAGGGAGAAATAGGTCATTCAGGTAAAGTGGTTTTGAGCCTCTGTCTGCCCTCCTCTTTTACACATCCCTTCTTACCCTGTCTGCCTCTTTTTAGCCTTCTTTCCTCCATCTTTCTCTCCCTGGGTTGGTGAGATATTCTCTCCCTCGTGTTCATGTGTGACTGTGAGGATGGGTGGAGCTGAAACAAAGAAGCTGCGATACCCGTAGTGGCCAGCAGATAGAGCCTGTCTCCCGTGTGTCTATTTGCAGTGTGGAAATACGCCACTAGAGAGCCTCACTCAACCAGCACAAGACACCGGGCGGACAGTTCTCTCATGATGCTCATCCTTTCATAGACCGTCGTGTGAAAAGAGGCTACATGTCCTTTGGGACTTGTAGGGAAGAGCAAGACGGGGATACACACACGGTTACCTCTCTGACTTCTTCTATTCCCCACTCACGTGTGAGGGAGGAGGTGGAAATAAAACATGTTAACAGTTCATGAAACATCGCTGGGTCTCGTTTAATCATTTTATAACCCAAAAGTGCTTAGTTGAGCCCGACACTGAAGCGCGGTTATAAGAGGAAGGCACACCACAAACCTATGTGTTAACCCTTGTGTTATCTTCGGGTCATTCTGACCCATCAGCCGTGTGACCCACCGTCGTATTGCGACAAATTTACCTCATACAAAAACAAAGTGAAGCATTTTCTTTTAATCGTTGGGCTGTCGCAGACCCCCCACATTGCAAAGGTTAAAATAAAATTATTTTTATTTGTTTTTGTATTGGGTAAAACTGGGTAAACACAACGATGGTTCGTTATGAACCTTTGGGTCATGTGACCCGAAGGCAGCACAAGGGTTAAATTAGCACTTTGTTTCACCTGCACTTGTATTACCCCCGAAAGACCCCACGTGTAGTATGTGACAGTTGATGATTTAGAATACCAATGGACCTTATTCATTTTATTGGTAGACGCAGGGGCGGTTCTACACAGGGGCCTACAGGGGCCAGTGCCCCTGTAAAAATGTCCCTGGCCCCCCCTGTGGCCCCCCTGAGCTGACAGAATTTTTCTTTTTACACGTTTTTCTTCTTCTAGTAGTCATCATGAAACGAAGAAGGGACATTGCAGCCTTTTTTGCCTCAGTAAACTAAAAAGTTTGAGAAACATATCAAAGTATTGAGAGAGCTGAGGAGCTGGAAGAGGGAGAGCCACAGCCGTTTGTATGATTTTAATGTAAAGCAAAAAATAAAGTATTTAATGTTTAAATATCATTTGTTTCCGTTTTTTTATGTGCCCCTCTGATTAAACACTGGCCCCCCCTTTCCCCCCGCACAGTAAAATTTGTCTAGAACCGCCACTGGGTAGACGAGATGCTTTCCATAATTAAAAACTGAATGTTGTTCAAAACATGTTGGTGGTATTTCAAAATAAGGGCTAATAGTTTCACTGAAATGTGATAACCGAACAAGCAAAAGCGGTGGTTGACTGGCCTATGTTGTGCTAGGTAGTACCGCTTTAAATTTTTGAAAGAGCAGAACGCGGTCGCTTCTTCTGTCAATCACAGGTCAATGCAGTGAAGATGGCGGCGGTCATGGAAAGGAGTTTCATAGAAATATGTGGATTTGAGAGGGAAACTCTTCCAAGATTCAGAGAAATAACAGTAAATCTCGGTAAAGTTATAATCATATATCACTCGGTTTTGTAAATTACGCTGTGTATGGAATGAGGTATTGACTCCCCATGTTGGTAGTCTAGCTAGCATAGCTGCATGTTAGCGAGCTCTTCAGAATCAGATGGGCCTCGTTGGTCAGTGTGTTGTGCACGCAACTAGCTAGCTAATGACTTAGCTAGTTTGCTAGCGTAGCGTAACGTAATGTTTGGTTTCTTTCGCCCATATTTCAAATACATTTCACACCCTGTCTGATATTTATGGACTGTCATTATCCGGCTCGTTGTCATATTTCTTCAAATACTCGCACGTTGTCCATGCTTCCAATCTGAACTGCGCGCTGAAGTCCCACTATTAAGCGGCTAGTCAGTATTTCATGTCAGACAATTCCTTCATTGTTTGTACAGACACTTTTCTAGTTGTTTAAGTTTCTTAAGCATGTACTTTACGTGCTACTTAGTCACTTAAGCAGATATATTAGCCAGCGCTAGCAAAGAACATTAGACAACTAGCAGTAGTTGGGCAGTGAACAAGTTGTCTAACTAGCTGTCAACTAGTGTTTCCCCCACACTTGAACGACACCCATATGATCTCAGACGCAAACCTCGAAGTCGAATTCAGTCTGCTTGCTGTCGATAGCATAAAAGTTTCGTCTTCATGTCTATCATGGATTAACTTCTTTTTTTTCCTCCAGGTCTGAATGCTCTTCCAGGTGGGGTTAAATACCCAGACAGCGCAGGCGGATTTCACTACGAGGACAGCGGAAAGCTCCTGTCCATCACAAGCAACAGATTTATACACTGGTGAGGGACGTTGTTTGCATTTTACCGCTCAATGCAGTAATAATAGCTCTGCAACAATAACATCAACAATAACTACAATAATACTTTGTACAGTGTAACAAAAACAATATTGTGACTTGGCCTCCACCTCTCAACATCCCTCCACCCTTCCCCTCCCCCTCTCAATTTTCCTTCCTCCACCCTTGTCCTTGCTCTCCCCCTCTTGCCCACCCTCTACCTCGGCCTCCCTCTCGCCTCTAGGTCCACCTCGGGAGACTCCGTGCAGCTGGTGGAGCAGTCCCTGGACACCAACCTCCTGAACAACGCTGTGCGCCTCAAGTTCCCACACTGCCCCCTACTGCCTGGAGGAGTGCACATCCAGGAGACCGTCAACAATGTCATCATCCTCATCGTCACCAACCAGACTGTGCACCGCCTGGTGCTGTTGCACCCCACGCGCATGTACCGCAGTGTAAGCTAACGCTAGGCTCATGTACCGCAGTGTAAGCTAACGCTAGGCTCATGTACCGCAGTGTAAGCTAACGCTAGGCTCATGTACCGCAGTGTAAGCTCATGTACCACATGTAAGCGTAACAAGGTAATATCACCTCCCCAGGAGCTGGTGTCGGAGCAGATGCAGTCCATATTCACCGACATGGGCAAGCTGAGTCTGCAGGACCCCGCCCACAGCGCCGTCATCCCCAGCGGCGTGGCAGGGGGCGGGGCGGGGCACGCGGCCACCCCCAGCACCTCCGCCGCCTGGCTTGGCCAACAGGGGGAAGCACACTACGCCCTGGCCATGCCCACCGGGGGCATCATGATCGTCACCCTGCCGCCGTCCGACACCCAGGGTAGGAGGCCACCGGCCCTGACCGCGAACCAGCGCAGTAATATATCAGGGTCAGATGGCTGAGCGGTTAGGGAATCGGGCTATTAATCAGAAGGTTGTCGGGTCGATTCTGGCTGTGCAAAAATGACGTTGTGTCCTTGGGCAAGGCACTTCACCCTACTTGCCTTGGGGGGAATGTCCCTGTACTTACTGTAAGAGCATCTGGATAAGAGCATCTGCTAAATGACTAAATGTAAATGTAATATGGAGTACATTAAGAGGACAAGTTGCAGGTTTATTGACATATATTGCAAGGAATGGTGAGGGTACAGTCTTTGTTGACAGTTTCTTAGCGTAGGAAACTGTATGTTGTTACTCATGCCAGGGTTGTGTAGTAACTGAATGTCGTTGCTCGTGTCGTGGTTGTGTAGTAACCGTTTGTCCATGTGCTCCTCAGGTACTGTGTCGGTCCTGGAGTTGAAGAGAAGCTCTGTCATGCAGAGGCTAGCTGGCTGGATGCCCTCCGCCATCAGGTCAGAGGTCAATCATGAACAAGAATAACGGCACAATAATGTATTTTTTTCAGCTTTTATACAAAGCGATGCATGGGGTTCAACCTTATGACCTCCTGCAGTCAAATGCTCGACTGTTGACCTATACCCATCCCAACACCTCCTCTTTTCCTTTAGCTCTTCCTCTGTCCCTGAAGCACTTCCTGAAGTCACATTTCAGACCACTTGATTGTGTTTCAACAGCTACTTCAGCTAGCGAGGGGGGTTTGGTGGTTTAGTGGTGCTGTGTGACCACCATTTGTTTCACCGTGTGTGTGTTCATGGTGTGTGTGTGTTCATGGTGTGTGTGTGTTCTCCAGAGGGGACCAGAGCCCAGGTGACCTGGCCCTCTGTCTGGTTGCCAGGGAGTTTGAGGACGACACCTTCATCTTCGCGCTCTGTCACGACAACAAGCTGCGCATGTGGTCCTACAGGGTGAGCCTGCTGCAGCCCTGAGAACAGGGTGCACTGGGGTTACAACCACACTCAGTCGAGTCATATTTATAACCTATCTCCCTCACATCAAACTCTCTCCAACCCTGTGTCCCCTTCCTCCAGGACCAGACGTGTCTGATGGAGGCAGACATGCTGGAGTACGTCCCTGCTGGTACGGATGTGCACCGGCTGGCGGGCCAGAGTCACCGTCTGCGTCTGTCCTTCTCCCCGGCCACGGGGCTGTGCCTGGCCGTGTATCTGGCGGCGCCCAGCCACAGCCAGTTCACCGTGCTGCAGCTGGCTGCCGGGTACAACAACCGCTACGGCCTCGACCACATCTCCACGCTGTTCGACACGCAGGTGTGTGTGGGGGTGGTGTGACGCAGGTCAGGGAAGGGTGAGCGGGGGTCGTGTGTGTGTGTGTGGGGGACAGGGTTGTACTTTGAATTGTGCGTGTGTGATCTCAATGTTTCTCCTCCCCTCAGGAGACCCTGGTGGACTTCATGCTCACCCCCTCAGACATCTGGGCTCTGTGGCTGGACGACTCCAACCAGACCGTGGTGAAGCTCATCAGCTACGAGCAGTGAGTAGGACCACCAAGTCTCCAGGCCAAGAGAGAGGAGGGCGCTGGTGTTCGGTGACTGACGCGTGTGTGTGTGCGTGTGTGTGTGTGTCCACTCCTGTGTGTATATGTGTGTGTTCTAGCTCAGAAAGGAGTCAGTGGAACCAGGTGTTTGTTCAGCCTCTGCCTGAAGACGAGGTCAGCATAGGAGTGGACCAGGATCCCAGAGTAAGAATATTTACCTAGCAACAACCTAGCAAAAACACTTTAACACTTCGTCAGTCACCCTGAAACCCTCCAATCCCATTCCTACAGTGACTGAGATGTGTAAGACACGTTAAAACTTTTTTCTCTGACCACCAAAATACTTTTAGAACCAGGCACCACTGATCGCTGCTTTTCTGCTGTTCTTTCAATATGCAGCAAGCGTGTTGCTTAGTGTTAAAGGTACTGCTAAGTGACTAGAATGTAAAGTAGAAGAGGTGATTGATGGTGTGGTTGTGGTGTCTGCAGGAGACCTACCTGGACGTCCTGTTCTCTCCTCTGAGATTCACTGCCTCGGCTATCGTCAAAGCCCTCCAGGTGAGACATTTGTAATTGGGGTCAAAATGGCGTCATATCACCGTACAGCATCGAGGATCAGCGGGGGGCTGAATGAAAGGCAGAGAGGTCAGCGACGCTGTTCTGCTAACGTGGTGTTACAGTGCGTGTCCACTGCAGCGACGCGATGCGAGCGACATGTTTTCCATTAATTTTCAATGGAGCCAGGCGAATCGCTTGCGTGGTGCATTGTGAGTAGCGACGCGACGAGTTGAGATTTTCTCAACTTTATGCAAATGAGGAGCGATTCTCGCTAGCGATGGCCAATCGGAGTGTTTTCTTGTTTCTCGTAACGTAGCAACCATGGTAAACATTTCTAGCTTTTTAGGTTTCAAGGTGGAGGAGAAACTAATCGTTTGTGTGGCTGCTTACCCAGTCCTGTACGATACATAGCTGTATTCGTACAGAGATGTTAATACAAAAAAAACGATGCATGGCGCAAGGTTGCCGAAGTTGTTGGTGCTTGTACTTTCAAATTCAGTCTAGTCACATTACGTAACTTCGTTCTGTGGTAACTAGCTAGCTAGCCCGGCTGGAACTCCCTATCGTATCGACAGATTAGCAGAGACTTTGAGTAATATAATAAAACGTTTTTTACACATGTCAACGTGTGTCTATTAAACAGTTTTGTATTTTGTATACAAGTTGTATTTTGATCGATGTTGCGAGTACGTAAACCCAAGTCTGCACACTTGGCCATGACAACTACAACAGTGACTTTAGAGAACTACATTCTACATTAATCTGTTTGAAACGCCCCCGAGCGTGGTGAACTGTGGGAAGGCGAGCGATGGCAAGCGATTCGCGTCGCTGCAGTGGACACGCACTGTTAGGGTTCTCATGCACAGGTTCTAAAGAGGGTTCTTGTCTTCTGTCAGATCTACAAACGAACCTCCGAGAGAACCGTGGATCTGTCTTGGGATGCGCTGAAGAAGGAGGTCACCATCGCCGTGGAGGACGAGGTAACAGCCCGGACTCTCTCTGTAACTCTGTCTGTCTCCCCCTCTCTCCGTGTCTCTCCGTGTCTCTCCCCCTCTATCTGTGTCTCTCCCCCTCTCTCCGTGTCTCTCCCCCTCTCTCTGTGTCTCTCCCCCTCTCTCCGTGTCTCTCCCCCTCTCTGTGTGTCTCTCCCCCTCTCTCTGTGTCTCTCCCCCTCTCTCTGTGTCTCTCCCCCTCTCTCTGTGTCTCTCCCCCTCTCTCCGTGTCTCTCCCCCTCTCTCTGTGTCTCTCCCCCTCTCTCCGTGTCTCTCCCCCTCTCTCTCTGTCTCCCCCTCTCTCTGTCTCCCCCTCTCTCCGTGTCTCTCTCTCTTTCTCATCTATCCCTTCTTCACCCCTGAGTCCCTCCTAGTTTCCCTTCTTATTTTTCCTGATATTTGCCTCGCCGAAACAATTGTTTTTTTTAAACTCTCCCTTCTTCCCTGCCCCTCAGCTGCAGGGCAGTGTGACAGAGTTTGAGTTCTCCCAGGAGGAGTACAGGCTGCTGCAGGTGGAGTTCTGGTCCAAGTTCTACGCCTGCTGTCTGCAGTACCAGGAGGCTCTGTCTACTCCTCTGGGCCTGATGGTCAACACACACACCAGCATGGTCTGCCTGCTCAAGAAGGTACACGCACACACACACACCAGCATGGTCTGCCTGCTCAAGAAGGTACACGCACACACACACACCAGCATGGTCTGCCTGCTCAAGAAGGTACACGCACACACACACACCAGCATGGTCTGCCTGCTCAAGAAGGTACACGCACACACTCACCTTGACCTGATGCAAGACTGGGTTGTGCGTGTCCAGGGCTTGGTGTCGTTCCTGCTTCCCTGCTTTGCTGTGGACCACCTGTACCTCTACTGCGACGAGTACCTCTCCTCGGAGGTGGAGACCCCCCTCACGGAAGGTGAAGCCCTCCCCCTCATTCTGGTCCCAGGGGCTCTCCTCCTACTGGGCTTGTTTGGATTTGTGGACCTTTGACGTCTATGGTTCTAATTGGCTACATTTGGAGTCGCTCATGTTCATCCCCATGTCAGCCATTTTGGCTCCTTGAGGCTCCTCCATTCATCCCAGTTTCCCCCTCTTCCTGTCTGCCCTCCTCCTAACCCAGACCCGGAGCTGGCGCGGGATGTTCTCCAGCTGGTGCAGTGTCTGAGGCTGGTGAGCGAGGCCGTACCAGGGGACGTGGCCTACGAGATGGAGCGGGCCCTGGATCAGCTGGAAGCCCCGGAGAACACAGCAGAGCAGGTGCTCGACCACCTGCTGGACCACGACAAGTCAGTAACCCCACAGCACAGCACAGCCCTCTGACACTGCAGTACCCCCACAGCACAGCTATCTGACACTGCAGTACCCCCACAGCACAGCTATCTGACACTGCAGTACCCCCACAGCACAGCACAGCCCTCTGACACTGCAGTACCCCCACAGCACAGCACAGCCCTCTGACACTGCAGTACCCCCACAGCACAGCACAGCCCTCTGACACTGCAGTACCCCCACAGCACAGCACAGCCCTCTGACACTGCAGTACCCCCACAGCACAGCACAGCCCTCTGACACTGCAGTACCCCCACAGCACAGCACAGCCCTCTGACACTGCAGTACCCCCACAGCACAGCACAGCCCTCTGACACTGCAGTACCCCACAGCACAGCTGTTTATCCAAAGCAATTTACAAGTGCATTTATTAAGTTCAGATACAACGGGAAATGAAGGATCAGAAGTGCAGATGTCTGACGGTTTTCTGGTAGTCAGAGTCGAGGACCAGTCTGTATTGTACCAGGACCAGTGCAAGAATAACAATCTCAACTACAATACGTCATTTTAACTAGATGACAATCCAACAACGACATGGTACGTGGTAGAGAGTTTGACTGCAGATCAAGAGAGTTAGCATCTTATTGGACGTGCTTGTCGTGGTCCTGCAGTGAGGACGTGGTGGAGAACATCCAGTCGAAGCTGCAGGACATCAGGAGCCCCCTGGCGGCCATGGGCCTCCTGCTGAGAGAGCTGGACCTGGAGACTGACCCCGAGGCCAACCCCGACCCACCGCTCACCGCAGGTCAGAGGTCAACCAAGTTCAACCACCAGTTCCTAAATGTTTGTGTGTGGGAAGAGTGATGTAGATGGTGTGTGTGTGTGTGTCCTCAGGCCAGTCTCTGAACGTGCGCATCAGCCTGTCCCAGCTGTACGGCAGCAGTGTGACAGTGTCGGTGGTGTGCCAGGCGCTGAGCCAGACAGCCATGACCAGAGCGCTGTGCTGCAGGGACCTACTGCTGCTGCAGCACCTCTACCTGCGCCTGGACGACAACGTGAGCGTGCGCACGCTGACTCTTACCCACATTTACCTTTCTATTTGTCAGTCATTTAAACACGTGTGTGTGTGTCAGGTGTTCCTGGCTGGAGGAGCCCAGCTGCTCCAGTTGCAGCAGGATCTGATCCCCAGGACCTCCCACCTGCTGTCCTCATACCTGCTCCTCCAGCACACCTGCCAGAGCCTGGCCTGCGCCCTGCCCCTGGACATCATGTACGACCGCCTGTTACCTACAGCATATATGACCCCCTGTTACATACAGCATGGGTAGAATAGATAAGACCCTCCAGACTGGCTCCTCTGTACATCATGCTTTCTCAATCCTGGTCCTCTGCTGAGCTTGATGACAACACGGTCCTCTCAGTGTTTCCCACACATTGATTTATTTGTGGCGGCCCGCCAACATTGTCACTGATTTGCTTCCATAGGTTTGGGCTGAGCCCAACATTTATTACAACGTCAGGCTCCGCCCCTGACTACTGCCACAAATATTTTCACATTCTGTGGAAAACACTGCATCTGAATCAGGCGTGGTGGAAGAACATGCAGGACTGAGAGGCTGATATAGATCGTTGGTAGAATAGATCAGACCCTATACAGATCCCCCCCCTCCCCCCCATTACTCTACGTTCCTGCTGTGTTTTTATAATGACTCCCATTTCTAAATGTGTGGATTGTGGTTGTAATGGGTGGGGTTTTTGTGTTTCAGAGATGCTAACCTGCAGCACCTCTCTGTGCTTGAGATGTCAGATTCCCTTTCCCTGGCCACCAACAGATCAGGTGTGTGTTTGTTACTATGCTCGACAGCAACATACACATGCTGTTTGGTTTCCCCTGAGTTCATAGCTGTAGGTGATACTGGTTAGGATCTGATTGTAGTTCGAAGCATCAGTGTGTCCATATGTCTTACATCTCCCTGTCTGTGCTTGTCTCCCCATCATTCTTTCTCTCTCCCTGTCCCTCTCCCTCTCTCTCTCTCTCCCCTGCCTGTCTCTCTCTCCCCTGCCTGTCTCTCTCTCCCCTGCCTGTCTCTCTCTCTCCCCTGCCTGTCTCTCTCTCTCCCCTGCCTGTCTCTCTCTCTCCCCTGCCTGTCTCTCTCTCTCCCCTGCCTGTGTCTCTCTCCCTATCTCTCTCTATCCCCCTGCCTGTGTGTGTCTGTCTCTCTCTCTCTCCCCTGCCTGTGTGTGTCTGTCTCTCTCTCTCTCCCCCTGCCTGTGTGTCTGTCTCTCTCCCTATCTCTCTCTCTCCTCCTGCCTGTCTCTCTCTCTCCCCCTGCCTGTGTGTCTGTCTCTCTCTCTCTCCCCCTGCCTGTCTCTCTCTCCCCCTGCCTGTGTGTCTGTCTCTCTCCCTATCTCTCTCTCCCCCTGCCTGTGTCTGTCTCTCTCTCTCCTCCTGCCTGTTTTTCTCTCTCCCCCTGCCTGTGTGTCTGTCTCTCTCTCTCCCCCTGCCTGTCTCTCTCTCCCCCTGCCTGTGTGTCTGTCTCTCTCCCTATCTCTCTCTCCCCCTGCCTGTGTCTGTCTCTCTCTCTCCTCCTGCCTGTTTTTCTCTCTCCCCCTGCCTGTCTGTCTCTCTCTCTCCCCCTGCCTGTCTCTCTCTCCCCCTGCCTGTGTGTCTGTCTCTCTCTCTCTCCCCCTGCCTGTGTCTCTCTGTCTCCCCCCAGTGTTGAGTCCCCAGACGGTGGTGGAGTTGTTCTACCAGGGCGTAGCGAGGAAGTCCATCATCTCCCAGCTGTTCTCCCAGCAGCAGGGTCCCACTGCAGGCCTGGCCGTGCTCCACTGGCCCCACATGGTCTCCAGCGTGGTCCAGCTGCTAGCGCAACAGCTGTATCCTCCATAGACACACACAAAGAGCTGGGTTAGCATATGCTAAGCTAGCTTGTAAGCGGCAAATGTCAAGAAGCTCTTGATTTAACGTTCGGTGTTTGGAACCACATGCTAGGCTAGCTCTGAAGCTAATGTCATTGGCAAAGCCATGTCAGATTTGACCTCTATAAACTCTAGGTTAGCTCTAAATCCTGTGTTTTACACGTTGATGACTATTTACTAATTAACGTCCACTCATACTCGAGCTTGTACAAAACCACACAGGGTTGAAACTTGGTATAAAAGGACACTTACCTTAACATTGTATCGCTAGCTGGCCAAGCAACCCAGGCTTCCAGTTCCCTGAATGTCTAATGGCCAACTGTCAGTACACACAGCTACAGGTGAGGGTTCCTACTGTCAGTACACACAGCTACAGGTAAGGGTTCCTACTGTCAGTACACACAGCTACAGGTGAGCGTTCCTACTGTCAGTACACACAGCTACAGGTGAGGGTTCCTACTGTCAGTACACAGCTACAGGTGAGGGTTCCTACTGTCAGTACACACAGCTACAGGTGAGCGTTCCTACTGTCAGTACACACAGCTACAGGTGAGGGTTCCTACTGTCAGTACACACAGCTACAGGTGAGCGTTCCTACTGTCAGTACACACAGCTACAGGTGAGTAATCCCAGCTGTGCTACTGTTTAACAGGTTTTTGATGTGAATGTGTCTCTGTCTCTCGCTCCTCCCTCCCAGGAGTACATCAGACTCATCCAGCCCTGGTGTCAAGTCAACATGGGCTCCTGCAGCTTCATGCTAGGCCAGTGTTACCTGGCCAACGGAGAGGGGCAGAAGGTGTGTGTGTGTCACTATCAACATATATTGTACCATCGGCCAAAGATTCACACGTGTCAGGGCTTCAGAATATCCCGCAGTGCTGTCAGTGGGGAGTGTTGCATGGTGGGTAATGTGTCTCCTGTCCTCAGGCTCTGGAGTGCTTCAAGAAGGCGTCGCCGGAGGTGGAGAAGGAGGAGTTCCTCATGCGGGTGGCAGGAGCTGACGAGGAGGAGGCCGCCTCATCTCCCCTCCTGCAGTACTACAACAAGGTGTGTGTGTGAAAATATCACTGTGTGTGTGTGTGAGAAGGTATCTCAGTGTGTACAGTTTGTGTTCATCCCTGGTGTGTGACTGTGTAGGTGCTGCGCTTGCTGGAGGATGTGGGACTGCCAGAGCTGGTGATCCAGCTAGCCAGCCTGGCCATCACCGTCTCCACCACTGACCTGAGGAGTCAGGTACGAACCTCACTCCATCACCTCTAGGAGGGTTTAGTTTGGTACGAACCTCACTCCATCACCTCTAGGAGGGTTTAGTTTGGTACGAACCTCACTCCATCACCTCTAGGAGGGTTTAGTTTGGTACGAACCTCACTCCATCACCTCTAGGAGGGTTTAGTTTGGTACGAACCTCACTCCATCACCTCTAGGAGGGTTTAGTTTGGTACGAACCTCACTCCATCGCCTCTAGGAGGGTTTAGTTTGGTACGAACCTCACTCCATCGCCTCTAGGAGGGTTTAGTTTGGTACGAACCTCACTCCATCGCCTCTAGGAGGGTTTAGTTTGGTACGAACCTCACTCCATCACCTCTAGGAGGGTTTAGTTTGGTACGAACCTCACTCCATCACCTCTAGGAGGGTTTAGTTTGGTACGAACCTCACTCCATCACCTCTAGGAGGGTTTAGTTTGGTACGAACCTCACTCCATCACCTCTAGGAGGGTTTAGTTTGGTACGAACCACACTCCATCACCTCTGGGAGGGTTTAGTTTGGTACGAACCTCACTCCATCACCTCTGGGAGGGTTTAGCTTGGTACGAACCTCACTCCATCACCTCTAGGAGGGTTTAGCTTGGTACGAACCTCACTCCATCACCTCTAGGAGGGTTTAGTTTGGTACGAACCTCACTCCATCACCTCTAGGAGGGTTTAGCTTGGTACGAACCTCACTCCATCACCTCTGGGAGGGTTTAGCTTGGTACGAACCTCACTCCATCACCTCTAGGAGGGTTTAGCTTGGTACGAACCTCACTCCATCACCTCTAGGAGGGTTTAGTTTGGTACGAACCTCACTCCATCACCTCTAGGAGGGTTTAGCTTGGTACGAACCTCACTCCATCACCTCTAGGAGGGTTTAGTTTGGTACGAACCTCACTCCATCACCTCTGGGAGGGTTTAGTTTGGTACGAACCTCACTCCATCACCTCTGGGAGGGTTTATCTTGGTACGAACCTCACTCCATCACCTCTGGGAGGGTTTAGCTTGGTACGAACCTCACTCCATCACCTCTAGGAGGGTTTAGTTTGGTCACAGGTGCTGATCTGTGAAACCCTGATCTCCTCTCCCTGTGTGTCCAGGCGGCTCTGTGGACGCGTATCTTCAAACACCACCTGGACCTGGGCCACAACAGTGAGGCCTACGAGGCTCTGGTCCAGAACCCAGACTCGAGCAGGTACACACACTCACTACACACACTCACATACACACACTCACCACACACACATAAACATTCAAACTCAAGCCAAAATAGCTAGTTTCACTTGTTAGTTTCCCAAACGTACCTACTCTGCCTTTTAAAGTATGTTTCCGTTCCTCCTCTTCCTCTCCAGGCAGTTGGACTGTTTGCGCCAGCTGGTGGTGGTTCTGTGTGAGCGCTCCCAGCTCCAGGACCTGGTCCGCTTCTCCTACATCAACCTGCATGACGAGGTATGCCCTGGTTCCTCCTCCCTAGTGTGAACTACCGTTATTACTGTGCACTGTGCCTGCTAGCGGAGATGATATTACTGTGCACTGTGCCTGCTAGCTGAGATGATATTACTGTGCACTGTGCCTGCTAGCGGAGATGATATTACTGTGCACTGTGCCTGCTAGCGGAGATGATATTACTGTACACTGTGCCTGCTAGCTGAGATGATATTACTGTGCACTGTGCCTGCTAGCGGAGATGATATTACTGTGCACTGTGCCTGCTAGCGGAGATGATATTACTGTACACTGTGCCTGCTAGCGGAGATGATATTACTGTGCACTGTGCCTGCTAGCGGAGATGATATTACTGTGCACTGTGCCTGCTAGCTGAGATGATATTACTGTGCACTGTGCCTGCTAGCTGAGATGATATTACTGTACACTGTGCCTGCTAGCGGAGATGATATTACTGTACACTGTGCCTGCTAGCGGAGATGATATTACTGTGCACTGTGCCTGCTAGCGGAGATGATATTACTGTGCACTGTGCCTGCTAGCGGAGATGATATTACTGTGCACTGTGCCTGCTAGCGGAGATGATATTACTGTGCACTGTGCCTGCTAGCGGAGATGATATTACTGTGCACTGTGCCTGCTAGCGGAGATGATATTACTGTGCACTGTGCCTGCTAGCGGAGATGATATTACTGTGCACTGTGCCTGCTAGCGGAGATGATATTACTGTACACTGTGCCTGCTAGCTGAGATGATATTACTGTGCCTGCTAGCTGAGATGATATTACTGTGCACTGTGCCTGCTAGCGGAGATGATATTACTGTACACTGTGCCTGCTAGCTGAGATGATATTACTGTGCACTGTGCCTGCTAGCTGAGATGATATTACTGTGCACTGTGCCTGCTAGCGGAGATGATATTACTGTGCACTGTGCCTGCTAGCGGAGATGATATTACTGTGCACTGTGCCTGCTAGCTGAGATGATATTACTGTGCACTGTGCCTGCTAGCGGAGATGATATTACTGTGCACTGTGCCTGCTAGCTGAGATGATATTACTGTGCACTGTGCCTGCTAGCTGAGATGATATTACTGTGCACTGTGCCTGCTAGCTGAGATGATATTACTGTGCACTGTGCCTGCTAGCTGAGATGATATTACTGTGCACTGTGCCTGCTAGCTGAGATGATATTACTGTGCACTGTGCCTGCTAGCTGAGATGATATTACTGTACACTGTGCCTGCTAGCGGAGATGATATTACTGTGCACTGTGCCTGCTAGCTGAGATGATATTACTGTGCACTGTGCCTGCTAGCTGAGATGATATTACTGTGCACTGTGCCTGCTAGCTGAAATGATATTACTGTGCACTGTGCCTGCTAGCTGAGATGATATTACTGTGCACTGTGCCTGCTAGCTGAGATGATATTACTGTGCACTGTGCCTGCTAGCTGAGATGATATTACTGTGCACTGTGCCTGCTAGCTGAGATGATATTACTGTACACTGTGCCTGCTAGCTGAGATGATATTACTGTGCACTGTGCCTGCTAGCTGAGATGATATTACTGTGCACTGTGCCTGCTAGCTGAGATGATATTACTGTTGCACTGTGCCTGCTAGCTGAGATGATATTACTGTGCACTGTGCCTGCTAGCTGAGATGATATTACTGTGCACTGTGCCTGCTAGCTGAGATGATATTACTGTGCACTGTGCCTGCTAGCTGAGATGATATTACTGTACACTGTGCCTGCTAGCTGAGATGATATTACTGTACACTGTGCCTGCTAGCTGAGATGATATTACTGTGCACTGTGCCTGCTAGCTGAGATGATATTACTGTGCACTGTGCCTGCTAGCTGAGATGATATTACTGTGCACTGTGCCTGCTAGCTGAGATGATATTACTGTTGCACTGTGCCTGCTAGCTGAGATGATATTACTGTGCACTGTGCCTGCTAGCTGAGATGATATTACTGTACACTGTGCCTGCTAGCTGAGATGATATTACTGTTGCACTGTGCCTGCTAGCTGAGATGATATTACTGTACACTGTGCCTGCTAGCTGAGATGATATTACTGTGCACTGTGCCTGCTAGCTGAGATGATATTACTGTGCACTGTGCCTGCTAGCTGAGATGATATTACTGTTGCACTGTGCCTGCTAGCTGAGATGATATTACTGTTGCACTGTGCCTGCTAGCTGAGATGATATTACTGTTGCACTGTGCCTGCTAGCTGAGATGATATTACTGTTGCACTGTGCCTGCTAGCTGAGATGATATTACTGTGCACTGTGCCTGCTAGCTGAGATGATATTACTGTTGCACTGTGCCTGCTAGCTGAGATGATATTACTGTGCACTGTGCCTGCTAGCTGAGATGATATTACTGTACACTGTGCCTGCTAGCTGAGATGATATTACTGTTGCACTGTGCCTGGTAAACCTGGCCCTTGACTTTACCTCGTAAAGTACCTTTGTCACTAGAAGAACAACTGTATGTTTAGTCCCAGGCTAGTTGGCTCGATGTCCTGGTGTTGTTTGACTGTGTTGTCTCTCCAGGTGGTCAGCATCATCGAGTCCAGAGCCAGGGCTGTGGACCTCATGACCCATAACTACTACGAGCTTCTCTACGCCTTCCACACCAACAGACACAACTTCAGGAAAGGTAGGCTCTCCATCACAATAATAATGACCTTGTATTAATTGAGGCTTCATCCAAAGCGACATACGGGAGGATTTGAACGTGTGTGTGTGTGTGTGTGTGTGGTACAGCGGGCACGGTGATGTTTGAGTACGGGATGCGTCTTGGCAGGGAGGTGAGGACCAGGCAGGGTCTGCAGAAGCAGGTCAACTGCTACCTGGCCGCCCTCAACTGTCTGCGGCTCATGAAGCCTGCATACGCCTGGATCGTCCAGCCCACCTCCGGGGCCGTGGTGAGGAGGGGCGGGCTCTCTCTCACTCACTCACACACACACACACACACACACACTCTCTCACTCTCACACACACACACTCTCTCACACACACACACACACACACTCTCTCTCTCTCACACACACACACACACACACACACACACACACACACACTCACTCTCACACACACTCTCTCACTCTCACACACACTCTCTCACTCTCACACACACACACTCTCTCACTCTCACACACACTCTCTCACTCTCACACACACACACTCTCTCTCACACACACACACACACTCTCACTCTCTCACACACACACACTCTCACACACACACACTCTCACACACACACACTCTCACACACTCACTCACTCTCTCACACACACACACACACACACAGCTGACATGTTCTCGTACAACAGTACTTCTCTTTCTCTTAAATCGCAAACACACCACTGTATACTTCTCCACTGAATCAAACACACACCCCTGTACCCGTGTCCTCTTCTTGAACACCACTGTGACTGTGGCTCTCCTTCTGCAGTATGAGCGCCCTGGAGCTTCCCCTAAGAGGAACTACGATGGCGAGTTTGCTACCGGTCCAGGTTTGTCTGATGTGACACCGTAGAGTAGGCCTTCTTTTTACAGCCCCATGGCAACACTGCAATGACAGTTTGTATTAACATAACTGTGCTCCAATAACATTGTTTTATAATACCATAATTTTTTCATAAAGTTTCTCTCGATGGCCACATGGTTTAGCAGCGTCACGTTTTAACATAACGTGTCAATGTTTCTCAATGGCCATAATACAACACTGTATCATACATGTATTGCTGTTCAGTCTGAATAGCAAAGGAGGAGACTAATGTTCTACTCTGTGTCTGTGTGTTTACAGTGAGTCGGCAAATCGACATTTTGGAGCTAAAGGATCTGGAGAGAGAGTACATCTTGGCTCGCAGTCGCCTCACCCTGGCAGAGCAGGACTCCCCCTCCACAGCCATCGCAGGTACCTCCACCGGGTGCCCAGAGTATCACCACCACGAACCGTCGGACTGAACACCTTCACACAGTCACTTCTAACCAGCTACGATACCATCATCATGACTCATTCCTAAACCTTCTAGTTTGTGTAAAACGACGTGGTCTGTCTGTCTGTCTGTCCCTCAGGCAGTGCTTCTGCAGTGGAGATGGTGTCCCTGCTGGTCCAAACAGGACTGTTCGACTGCGCTCTGTCTCTCTGCCAGACCTTCAAACTCCCCCTCACTTCCGTCTTTGAGGGGCTGGCCTTCAAGTAAGTTACGTGACTCACCTAACAGGCAGGGAGATGTTTACTGGTCCCTGTGGGGTGCCTTGTTAGTCAGCTGACCAGAGGTGTTGGAGGGTCACGTGATTGTGATTCATCTAACATGAGACGCTTTCATCGAAAGCAGTGTACAGGGAGGGGATGTGAACCTGCATCCTCAGTTTCAGTTGAACCACAGGTTCACAAACCTCCCATGGGTTCACAAACCTCCCAAACTTCCACAGGTGCATCAAGCTGCAGTACGGAGGAGACGACAGTCAGAACGAGGCGTGGAACTGGCTGGCAGCCAACCAGCTGTCCACCGTCATCACTACCAAAGAGTCAAGGTTGGTTCTGAATTCTGCAAGTTGGGTGTCGGAAATGAATCCCTGGATTTAAAAAGCTGATATCTGGTTGTAGTTCTCGTCTCATACGAGGCTGTGTGTTCCTCCTGTCCTCAGTGCCACAGATGAAGCCTGGCGGCTTCTGGCCTCCTACTTGGAGAGGTTCCCTACCCAGAATGCCTTGCACCACCACTGCGTCATCAACAAACTGCTGTCACATGGCGTGCCTCTGCCTGATTGGCTGGTCAACGCTTATAAGGTGAGTGTCGAGTTAGAATTGATTGTTGAAGCAGTCACAATTACCCAATAATAACTATAACTTGTTGGTACATTTGGTAAAGTACCAACATGTCACCTACATTTTTTTTATTCATGAACTTCTACAACAAATTTTGTCAAAAGTGGCCAAGAGTTAAAAGTATAGCTCTGTACTAGAGCTCACTAGAACGTACACTAGGATGATGAACAGAAGGTGTACTAGTGCAAGGTGGTATGAAAGGGCCGGTGTTTGTGGGTCACAAAACGGTGCCGTGCGTCACCCAGTTCCTGTTCCCCTCCCAGGGCGTGGACGCAGCGGCGTTGTTGCGTCTCTACCTGAACTTTGACCTTCTTGATGCGGCCGCAGAGCTGGTGCTGGAGTATGTGGATGCTCTCCTGGGGAAGGGACACCAGTACTTTGGAATAGAGGTACAGGATTGGGACTGACGGGTTTGAATTCCCCCTCTGCAACGCACGAGAGAATTTGGTGTCGTTAACATGGTGCTTCTCAAAGAGACAATTGACAGAAGAGGGATTGTTCAACTTTAGTCTTTGAATGTATTCATTTAACAGGCTCTTTTTATAGATAAGTGCACACACAGTACCTGGTATCTGACATGTATCTATTTTGCAGTGTGCCTGGTAAGTAAATAAAATGTCTGTGTTGTGTTTTGCCAGAGACCTCTGTCAGCCACAGCGCCTCTTGTCTGGCTCCCGTACACCTCCATCGACCAGCTCCTCCAGTCGCTCAACGAGACCCAAACTAATGCCAACGTAAGTCACCTCCATCCACCACACACTGCATCTAACCAGCCTAGCTCACCTCCATCCACCACACACTGCATCTAACCAGCCTAGCTCACCTCCATCCACCACACACTGCATCTAACCAGCCTAGCTCACCTCCATCCACCACACACACTGCATCTAACCAGCCTAGCTCACCTCCATCCACCACACACTGCATCTAACCAGCCTAGCTCACCTCCATCCACCACACACTGCATCTAACCAGCCTAGCTCACCTCCATCCACCACACACTGCATCTAACCAGCCTAGCTCACCTCCATCCACCACACACACTGCATCTAACCAGCCTAGCTCACCTCCATCCACCACACACTGCATCTAACCAGCCTAGCTCACCTCCATCCACCACACACTGCATCTAACCAGCCTAGCTCACCTCCATCCACCACACACTGCATCTAACCAGCCTAGCTCACCTCCATCCACCACACACTGCATCTAACCAGCCTAGCTCACCTCCATCCACCACACACTGCATCTAACCAGCCTAGCTCACCTCCATCCACCACACACACTGCATCTAACCAGCCTAGCTCACCTCCATCCACCACACACTGCATCTAACCAGCCTAGCTCACCTCCATCCACCACACACTGCATCTAACCAGCCTAGCTCACCTCCATCCACCACACACTGCATCTAACTAGCCTAGCTCACCTCCATCCACCACTCATGTCTCAGTTTAAGTATTTGTGCAACCCTCCTTTTACAATTAAAACCAAACATGCAGAATCATGTTATTTTGTCATTTACAATACTTTTTCGTTTCAACGCAATCCAAATGTGACTGAGCCTGTTGTGAGGACATGAAACGTGAAGACACCCTGTGTTTACGGCCTTCTGCTCCCTTCTAGATCTACAACAGACTGCGGGACAAGCTAGATGACTACCACAAGCTGGTGGATCAGACGAGCAGAAGACGTTTACAGGCCCAGTAACTGCAGCTGCCTGCCTCCAAAGACCTGGCCCAGACCTCCGCAGGCCTGGCCCAGACCTCCGCAGGCCTGGCCCAGACCTCCGCAGGCCTGGCCCAGACCTCCGCAGGCCTGGCCCAGACCTCCACAGGTCTCTTCAACATGGGGCACCTTCACCACGTCATAATGTCCCCTCCTTTCTCTGTCAGTTTCAGAAACAGCTTGGATTTAAATGGAAGATTATTTTTGTATTGGTAAATTAAAAGGACTGTTATTGGTGGCATTTTGTGTCACGTCTGACTGTGAGGGTTAGTCTTACATGTCGCTCACATCGAGTTCTTAAATATACTGTAAATACTGTTTGTCACGTGTTGAAGCTGAATGTGCTTTTTTATTTTATAGATGAATTGTGATGATATTGCGACTTGTTATTTTGTACTTCGAACATTTACAAATCAGGTTTGTTGTAAAATGTGATTAAAACTTTTCCTTGCAGTGGAAATTGTCAGATTTTCTTCTGTAACGTGTGATAAGTCACAGATTTTGTTTGGCGAACAATATGAGCCTTAGCTTCAACATTATTTGTCCCTTGAAGGCAGGGCTGATTGAACACAACATACAGTGATTCGCTGATTTGTCTGTATTCCATTATGTCATAATGGCATCTCAGAAAATCTAATCGGTTTAGGAAATAGAAGTTGCCTAGCAACATTAAATGCTGTTTTTACAAGAACAAAAGGAAAGATTAGGATATGACAAGTACCTTCAAGACTTTTTATAAGTCTGAGGCTGTTATGTAACGGAATAGGCCTACATATGTCAGAAATTGTCAAACTAATCTTTGTTGTGTAGTTAGGGGTCTGTTCTCAGAGAATCAATGTTCAATTATTCAAAATATCCAAGTAGAAAAACTTGACCACAAGAAACTCTTTACATCACAGAATTTTTTTTACCTCAGACCTTAATTTTGCTACAGTAAAATACCACAAAATCTTTAGAAAATAATTCATTAAATGCATGCATTTTATTGTCTTTGCGTTTGTGATGGTACCATAGACCCATGTCTATTTTCAAATATTAAAAACATTTGACTTTAAATAACCAAATCTTCCCTAATTTAACAATGCATTTATTAAATTAGGAGCATAATAAAATAACACCGCAGTCTTCAATGAATGAATCGCCAACCCAGAACACACAAAAGGTTTTGTAATCACATAGCACATCAATAATAAATTTGGTCCATTCTATACAGAGCTGGTTCTTGCCTTACTTGATACAAGCCATGCAAATTTATGCCAAATAGACCAATTACAACTTCTCAAACTCTGAGAATGATAACATGTAATAAGGGCTGGTCTTACAGCAATTACAAACTCTGTCCGACAGTGACACTTCATACGGCTACATAATGTTACATGTCCATAATTGGTGGTTCAGGGGCCACTAGAGCTGCCAGCTTTATATCTTGACATTAAAATATGGTCATTCCTCATCAGTGCAGCTCCATATTCAAGACTGTCAACCAACAAATGCAGATCTATGCATCAGCCCAATTGAATCTCTTCAGCATTAGAGATTAAGTTTCATCTGAACACATCAAAATGATCAATTTCAACATAACGTGTTGAAGTTTTCATTTTGAGTAACTTTAATCTGTCTTTTTTTTTTTTTTTCATACCTTTAAGTAAGGTTGATGAACCTGGCATGGTTTTCTTTTCAAGTACAACAAAGTTAAAACATTTATAAACCTTTGTATTATCAGTCCTTTTCCCCCATCTCTTCAACAAGGTGTAATCAAATGAATCATTACACCCTACATGTAAACATAAGTTAAATCCATAATACCAATGCAGTTATATCATTTAGAACCTCTTCCATTAATCTGTGCATATATCATGGCTTGAAACCCCAACTGATTGTGACAAAATGTGCTGGTTTACATTAATTAAACGAATGCAGTTTTGGAATATCTACCTACAAGTTAGTGATGCATATTGACAAACTGATTTGCATAACTCATTGTGATGAACACACTAACAATGGAGTTGTGCAAACAGTGAGGATGTTGCTGTCAGACAAAGTAATAAAAAAGAAAATACAAAATAATACAAACAGGGAATGGTCTTCCAGTAACTAGTTTGTCTATTCAATGACATCATGAATCAAATTGTTTGGTCTTAAAACTATTGAATAGGGATAGGATGCAACTTAAGGGTTTTCAAGGATGGTTCGGATCAGTTCAGTGGATTATTTTAGCAAAGCTGTGAGGAATGGACAAATGGTGTTACATAAAGTCCTCATAGTCCTGTGCATATCCTCCATCAAACTCGCCATAATCTGCAAGGTCGTCTTTCATCTTAGCCTTGAATCCCCCTGCAGGAACCACTCCTTTCTTCTTATTCTTTCCTTTCTTTAGTTGCTGTAAAACAACAGATGGTCATTCACCCAATTTATTATTAGACATTTACATTCCATTTACATTTAGTCATTTAGCAGATGCTCTTATCCAGAGCGACTTACAGTAAGTACAGGGACATTCCCCCGAGGCAAGTAGGGTGAAGTGCCTTGCCCAAGGACACAACGTCAGTTGGCATGACCGGGAATCAAACTGGCAACTTTCGGATTACTAGCCCGATTCCCTCACCACTCAGCCACCTGACTCCCGTTTGTTTTAAAGAACTGAAAGGAATATATTCTTGAAAAGGACCAACCTTTTCCTGTTTCTGTTTCTCACTGAGCAAGGCCGTGAGCGAGCCACTTATTTTCTTCAAGTCTTCCACTTCCACTGCAAAGTGAACAAGATCAATTAAACTACACAAATTGTAACCATCTAACAATAGTTGGGATCCATGACACCCTCTCCCGGTAACAGTGCCGGTATTACAGGCATACTCACATGAAAGACAGAGGTCTCGAAACAACGAATCCAGGAAGTTGGAGTAATGTATGGATTTTTCATATGGTGATATTTTGTCTTTCAGCAACTTCTCAAATTCTGTAAAGTCATCTTTAGACGAGGGACTTATGGCATCAATTCCTGTTACGCTGTTTGATACACCTTAGGAGAGAAATGTTCACATTATTGACCTCCCATTCACAATCAAGCTCTAACTTGAGACTACTATATAGTCTGAGTCTAATCACTATCTCACAAGCCGATTTATTTTACTCACCAAATGCATCTTTTGCAAGTTCAAGGTCTGCCTCCTCTTGGAGTTTCTGGACTTTGAGTTTCTCAGCCAGTTCCTCTTCTGGTGTTAGTTCAGTTATTTCTTGGGATTCCTGTAACTAAAAATCCAATAAATAATATCTAAATAATTTTCACAGAAAAATTAAGCCATACTATATATTTAGAAGCTATAAATCCACTCACCCGTTTCTTCAGTTCCTCTTGCTTTTTTCTTTGTACCATTTCTTTTTCTTTGATTTTGTCACTTAATTTCTTTTTTTCTGAATTTTTTGCTTCTGAAACTTGAACAGATTTACATGCTTGTTAAATTGATAAGAGTTCATATTTGTATGTTTTCCCAATACTTGTGGGAACCTATAGTTTGAACTCTAGCAAGTAGGCCTACCTGTTTTCTGTTGTTGAGGCTTTAATTCCTCCTCTTCGTCATCCCAGTTGTCCTGCAACGGGTAAGAAGAAAACTTAACGAACCTGCTGCGCTGGGAATATTGGACCTCAACGTACTGTAGTATCGGGGAAGCTAAATTCAATTTTCAAATACACAAAAAAAAAAAGTCCTCAACTGAACTCGACAACTTCTAGCTAACCACCGCAGCATCAGAGAAGGAAACCCCAGCGGGATAGCTGTGCGGCTAAGTAATGCATAAAACTGGTTCAAGCCTCGCATTAGTTACATTAAGAAAACTGAGTTAATGCTAGCTAGTCTGTTGTAACATGACAAGGGACGAGTAGCTGTACACTTCACGTTCAACTAAGTAGCTAGAGTTTCTAAACAAACAAGCTCTAGTTTACTAAACTGTAAGTAAATGTAGTGGTAATCTACAGTAAGTACATGCAATGCTAGAATTGTTCCTGCAATACATTACGGATTTGCTATCTAGCTGTAGCTAGAGCAACAGAAAACTGGTTAAAGCTACATACAGATGTTGGCCAATGGAGTTATATTTTACTAGCTCGAGTGCTAGCAGGTTGTCTACCTTGACATCTTCCTCCTCGTCCTCGCCTTCCCATTTGTCCAATACAGCAGCCTTCTTTGTCGTTTCATCCGCTTCGAAAGTGTCAGCATCTAATCAACAGAAATGTCAATTTCGGACTGCAATATCACCCTTTTTGTAGTGACCAGATTTGTTTATCCCACATAAACTGTTAAGATTAACAGGCGCCAAACACTGACAGGTAGAAACTTACCCCAAGAATCCTCCTCCGCCATTTTTGACTGTGCGTCTACGTACTAAATTCCTCATGTCCGAGTAGTTCACCACTTGGTTCCGCAGAAGAATGGTGCAAATGCGAGGACGGTACCAACCTTTACTTAAATTCCTAGTTTCTAAACTAAAACTAGGAGGTACGTAGTATTATAAGCAGTTACAAAACTAACATTAAAAGGCAAACAGTCATGCCAACAAATGGTTACAAATGTCCAGTCTAATCAAATAATTTCTAGTACTAAATAAAAAGCCATGATACGTATTCTCTTCGTTGTATAAAAATGTATTTATGATCAAGGAAACCATGGAGTAACACTGAATACAACAGGAGTGACCATTTAAGAGTCAACAACACAGAGTCTTCTGTCAAACATGACTCGTACATAATAGATTTCTTACACAAGACTGAAAACATCATTAATAAAATAAAAAAGATTAAAAAATAAAATAAAAAGATTAAAAATGTTGGCCAATTGCTGGTGCTACATTTCCAAAACTGCCATACATGACAATTTGAGGTTATAATTGTGTACAAAATTGACAGGATTTTACATTTACTTACATGGAGTTGAATGTCTTGTAATAATCTTGTAAGTGCAGAATCTTTTGAAAACTGGAATCTCAAATATAAATGTTGAATTTCTGGCCATTTGTTTGGCTTAATGGTATTCAGTTGAAATACTAATCTAGATTACATTACATAACTTTTAAAACATCATGATTTCATAAACATTTCTCCCCAAAACATACATCAAACTGGGTTTTTTTTAACAGAGACTACATAACTGCATTTAATGGATTAAAGGAGACTAGAAGAAATGCAGGCAAGCAGTAAACTCTGTAGCATCAACTTCACACAAAATGATTTATTTTTGTAGGTCTAAAAAACAAACAAACAGCTAAACTAAAAAGAATATACTTAAGTCAGAAACTGAAAGAAGACTTAAAAACCTTGAAGAAAATATATACATGTCATATATACATGTAATTGAAAGTGTGTAGATTATACAATTTGACTGGCCATTCCAATGAGATTGCGTTTGAGCAACAAATTCCAAATTCTCAAATTCCGCAAGACATTCAGTTTCATCAGTCCAAAACTGTAGCTGCAATATGAGTGTTAATCTTATAAAATGACACATTTCATTTTAAAACTTCTCTCTGGAAAGCCAGCAAAATGTAGAAGACTTCTCTGGTGCTGTTACAGTTCGGTTTCAGTACATAAAACATTTGCTATACTCAAATATAGATCTAGCTGTTTCTTTGCACTTATTTTCAAAAGGTAATTGCAATGCTGGAACCCATTTAACTGCCTAATTTGATTCTTGAATTAGTCTTACTTTTCATTTTCAACAATGTCCTCATCCATCTTATAAGGTTTGAGTTCCTTCTAAGAGCTCAGTCTGGAGGTAGAAGGTCATGGAGACGAAACCTGTCTTGGACGTGTGGTCTTACATCTTCATTCTGTAAGCGGATTGATACAAATTAACCCGTTAAGGAGTAGCGTCACACATATGTGATTCTGAACATTCCAACCGACTATTTTCCGATAGACAAAAACTATATGACAAACGCTATAGTATGGCTTCAAAATTTACAATTAGGAGGCTAACAAGTAACACTAGCAGGTAGTAGCATTGCTACGAGTATTATGCTAGGTTGCTAGGTAACGGAAGCTAACTAAAACTAGCTAGCTTCCGTTTTGGAAAAATAACTCACTCTTAAGGACACAAACGACAGCTAACCAACCCCATCGCGAAGGACAATTAACTATGCATATGCATATGGGGTGTCCAGAAGCGATGATCAGAATGGGTTTTAAATCGCCATGAAAGTTTTCACAGACAAGGAATTTACTTGGCAGGAGGGTGCATACATTCAACAACAGGAGTACATCTTAAGTGGTGTAAGTTTAAACAAGTCTAACTATACTATACAAAAGGTGCAAAGTTTAATTAACTAATACTAAGGGGACAGGTAAGTAGAATAAAATAAATATAAAGTGTAAAATAGCTATAATGTACGGTATAAAAAAATACAAATAGGGTGCTTAGTGCAAATATTACATGGGTGCAATATATGGCAATGGTTTAAAGTGTGGTTTAAAGTTCATGACCACATATTGAAATGCACTTGGGTAGAAGTTTGATATCATCCACTCACCAGTTGCACAAGCTTCTCCAGGAAAGGAACCAGCTTTAGGAGCTCGTTGTCATTTCTGTCCATGAACCAGCTTTCAATCGGAATCCCATTAGAAAGCTGTTTTATGCAAACGTTTGGGAGTCAAATTTAACAATGACCAATGTTAAATTTACAAGGTTAAAAAGTACATACTGAATGAAGCCTTACCTGATAGGCAAAGGCTTGAGGCGAATTGTCAATTATTATAGTCTTTGAAAGATCCCTTCCAAGAATGTTCAGGTCTTTGATGTAGTTTCCCTGCACGCACACACAGTGCTCACGAAACAGGCGGTGTCTGTGAGACACAAGAAATGGTCAGTGGGCCAGCTTCTGAACATGATTGGCACAGTTTTTACATAAAGATTTAGGTTCCTAGCCAATTCAGTCTCCTGCAAATGGAAGTATGATAGAACTTACAATTTACATTTTTAGTTTATTTCAGTTGTGAAAAGGTAGTTGTTTTGGTTGACTAGTTTTGCCCAAGTCAGTGACAGGAACATTGAGGAAGTTCCCCAGCTCTACCAACAAATAGACAAATCTTACAATTTGTCTATGCACATTCATCAGTTAGTGAAAGTGTATGGTGGGGGGGATTACACAAATCCTTGTTTTGTTTTTTTACACTGACCTGACTAGCTGTTTCTTGGGATCCAGGATGTTAAGCAACTTATCGGCATACACTTTCTTTGAGGCAGTGAAGAGAATGATCTATGAATAAGAATACAACAAGATCAGTGCATAGCTCATGCAATTACTACCACTGTTGAAGAACTACGACAGTAAGAGTAAAATATTGTTGATGACCGTCTCTGAATGAGCACGGCCTTTCAAATCCTAAACTGGTATGCGTGGATTGCGTGACAATAAAATTAAATCTCACCTCATAGATTTGAGACATGCGCTCAAGGAACTCTCTGAAGAAAGGCCTCAACCTAACATACACCTACAAATAATAAAGAAACCCGTTTAGGATTGATATCCCCTTATCTCAGTGATACATTTGCATTTCCTGTGGTAATGGGGGGAAAAAGGCACAGTTGTAAGTACCTGGTATATGACGTCTTGAAAAAGTACAGGAAAGGTCAGCGCTGCATCCTCAAGCTCGTTTAAGCTACAATGCACCAACGTTTCATCCTGATAAAGCAGCAGAGAACTATTAGATGACATGACACTGACATTCAATAAACATATCAAACTCTAAATGTAATGCAGAACACATTTATTATCATCCATCCATCCATCCATCATCTTCCGCTTGTCCGGGGGTCGGGTCGCGGGGGCAGCAACCTAAGCAGGGAGGCCCAGACTCTCCCCGGCCACTTCCACCAGCTCTTCCTGGGGGACCCCGAGGCGTTCCCAGGCCAGCCGAGAGACATAGTCCCTCCAGCGTGTCCTGGGTCTTCCCCGGGGCCTCTTCCCATTTATTATCAAGTTGTGAATATAAAAATGCCTGTACAGTACTATAATCTTATAAAGATTATACCGGCATGAAAGTATTTCAATATAAAGTCTTGCTAGAAATATTTTACTTGCACAAAATGTTGTTACTAACCAGGTCCAAGACCAAGGAAAACTCTGGGGTGCTGCGTGTTTTTAAAGGCAGCGCTGGCTTACGAGTCATCTGTTCCTCAGGCAGCGGAGGCACGTGTTTGATGAAGAAGTACCTGAAAATTAGGGTTACAATTGTCACAGACAATTTTTTTTTGTGTATATATTTCTATATGTTCCAGAAGTATCCATCTTACTAAATGAAGCACAAGGCTACTCACGGATCAAAGACCTCCCAGTCCTCCTCATATGAGCCCTGGGCAGGGGCAGAGTGTGGGGCATGAGGGTAACCGGTGTTGGGGGTGACTCCAGGAGCTTATAAACAAACAAGTGTCTGGTTAAACATACTGTCGACGAAATACGGAGCAAACCCTTCTAGAATAACTTGTGCATTTGATGAACCGAAAAAACTGAAGGCCGTGCTTACAAGTCAGTGGGGGCATATCCGTTTCAGTCACAATCTCTCCTTCGTCAACTGTTGTATCCGGGGAAAGATGAGGGTCTGCAGGACACAGAGAGATGCCCTCTGCACATGTAGGCGTACTGGAGGGAATCTCATCCACCTCTTCCATATCAAGCTGCTTCATAACTTCCTCAGCCTCCACTGCCTGCCCAGGAGACTCAGGAGTGGCTAATGGGAAATACACACACACAGGCCCAAACAGTAAAGCATGTTATGCAAACAGGAAACATCTCATGAGCATACCATCTACCCAAGACTATAAGTTGAATCTATGGGGAAACTACTACGTGTTTTGTTTTTTTTACCAGTCTTGGTCGGTGGTGAAAAAAAGTTGAAGACGGGGGAGAAGATTGTCCCCAGAAGGGAGGTTCGGGGTGGGCTGCTTGCTGCCTCAACAGGAGCCTCCATTTTCCCATTTGCCTTTAAGGGTTTGCTGTTGCAAGTCATCTTTTCTGAGGAAATACATAAAAAAACTGTTATCTCTTATGAAATCAACTGACACATTAAAACAGACCACGAAAACGTATTGTTTTCATGGGAGATTTAATTGTTACAAAGTTGTGCTACAAGCATCATCAAGGACACGTGATTTTCCTCACTACCTTTAGTGCCTCTCTGGCAAACCCGAGCACCAGTCGGATGTGTAGATGTAATCAGGTTGCTGTCAAGACTACACTCAATACGACTTCTTTTAGCCGGGACTTCATGTTCCACCTGGGAAATTATAGTTAAAAGAGCACTGAGTAAGCACTGCCCTAAGAAAATCTATATATTTTTAAGTACTACAGTGTAACCTTGTGACAACACAAACGCGCACCTTGACAGCATTTCCCCGAATAAATTTTTTGATGGTGGAGAACAGGCCCGTTTCATTCTTCTGCATTCTGCCTCTGGTCGGAGTGGACTCCACTTTGCAGTGTTTCCGTTTGGCCTGGCACGCGCGGGCTCTCCGGCCTCGCCCTGGGTCTGGCTGCTGAGAAGCTGCACGCACTCTCAGCTTCATCATTTAAAATCGTCACATATATGGCTGACAAAGAAGAGGGAGTATTATCACTTTATTATTAGAGAAAAGTCAACAAATTGTAAATACTGCATGAGATAATATTGTACAATGAACAAAACAACATGATAGGTTAAGTAATTTTATATCCGAGCTGCCAGATAGTCAAGTAATCAACGTATAAAACTGTAACAACTAAACAGGAGTAAGTGTTAAAAGATAGTTTAACACCAGTGCTATATCTTGACACAATTAGTCAAGCACCACTGCCGCACTGCATAACGCAGTCAGTTGTTACAATTTACAGACAACTTGTCTATCATGAGAATGTCTTAATGATGTAGCTGGCTCTAGTTGGAATATAACACATTGATACCATAGGACGTCCTTCAATAGAAGCAACTGGTAGGAGGATTAAACGGCCTGTGTATAAAAGTGGGCGTTGTTCGCTTTCAGGCAAACGTACTCTGGCTAAGTCAGTGAGTCAACATACACAAAACATTAGCAAACCGTAGAAGTAGTAAACGAACTAACCTTGAATATTCACAGAGCATACTGGTTAGTTTGACACAAAAAGTAGTCTAGACAAATCACGTTTTCTTCAGTGAGATAAAGCCAGGTATCCAGACATGTCAGCTAGTCTAACACTGAACAGAGACTGCTAACTACAGTACCGAGCGAGGGAACAGCATTAGCATCGGTGGATACCTGAGCTAACTAGTACGTACATATAGCGCTAATACAAGTTTAACGAATAACAAACACCCTGCCTTATACACAAATATATCAAGGTAGCTAGATAGACAACACAGTTGTAGACCTCGAGCTTATGATAATCAGGATCAGTCTAATTGCTGGCTAGCATGGTTGAAGATCTGCAACTAGCGGTGCTAGTACACAGTACGTCCTGTATACAGCTTGCTTGCTGCTGTGCTAGTCTGCTCTCTATAGTCAGAGCTAGCTCTAGCAAGCAGCATAGCTGTTGAGGCGGTGTTAATACAGAACACTACAATAATACAGGAACTTTTTGACCTAACAAAGGGGGCGTTGCTGTTCGGGAAATTATTCAGCTCCAAGGCTGGATCATGTGTACATTGACTAGTGGCTACCTCACCTGCTTGAATTAGCAAGCTAGGCTAACTACAGTACTCGACGAAAAGTGAGCTGACTGTAGCTTGCCCCGTTTAAAATTAATCGTCTAGCCTAGTTCTTGTAGAGCGCTTCAGTACCAGTTTGTTTACAGTCTCGACAGCTGTCTAGAACACCAGACAATTCACCTAAATATATTTGCATTACCAACATTTTTACATGGTGGGCCAAGCACAAGTATAGTAATGCACCACAAGGCAGACAAGCAACTGGTCTACTTTATTTAGCTAATGCTAACGTAGCTATTTCAGTTAGCTCGTTGGCCAGATGAGCTTGTCGGACACGCTGACCGGCTAGCTAACAGACAACCGTTCACATATCGAGTAGTCTAATGTTGCCAGAGCAGAACTTGGACTTGAGATTAATGCTATTATATTTATTGAACGCATTTTGATATTGATAAACATGAATTCTGATTTTGAAACTAAACAGCACCTGTATATGTAGTTACATTAGCTAAAACATCATACAGAGTCCATTTCGGCTTTTCTCAGAACGTTCCATACAAGCTATACATTCTGTAGGAAGCTGGACAGGCTAGGTACAAGCTACTTAGCTTGTACCTAGCACTCAAGCTATTCAGCAAGACTAACATTAGCTCGCTAGCTTGCTAGCTAACTGGAAGAAGGGCAATATATTTTGAATCAAACACACGTCATTATAACTCATTACTTACCGACAATCTAAGAAACGAAATTCTTAGCTAGTGCCCAGACAACTGGTAGCCGCAACGGAGCCGCCACCGAAAGAGGTAGGGCCGTCGTTGTCGCTGCCAGCTGTGTAGAACTGGATCACAAATACAGACCATCCACTGGATGTTTGGACGCCATTTCCCGCCTCATAACAAACACAGTGGGTGCACTTGATTTACAAACGGATGCGACACAGATGACACATGCAAGTTTGATCTACAGCAAGACATTTGTGTAGTGGATTATCGGATGTAAAATGAAAATACATTCCTGGGATTTTCATTTTGTACAATTTAATTCCATGTGTATGGTATTTGATTCCTATTTTTTTATTGTTTTTGTGGGGCGGGGTGAAAGAGAGAGAAAGAGAGGGTGGGGGCTTACTAGGCATCCAACGTAAATTCCTGGTATGGGTCTGAGAAACATTTTTATTTTAACTTTTGTTCGAGACAAAAAAATACTGAATTGTATATCAAACTATGCACACTAGATTCCAAGCCTTTGACATCTGACAGCAAGATCCTACAGGCGCCCCTTACACTCAGGTGGGAGTCAGGTGGCTGAGCGGTGAGGGAATCGGGCTAGTAATCCGAAGGTTGCCAGTTCGATTCTCGGTCATGCAAACTGACGTTGTGTCCTTGGGCAAGGCACTTCACCCTACTTGCCTCGGGGGAATGTCCCTGTACTTACTGTAAGTCGCTCTGGATAAGAGCGTCTGCTAAATGACTAAATGTAAATGTACACTTTCCACACTGTTCTGAACAGCAGACACGAGAATACAATACACATGTTCATCCATCCAAAAGCAAATGAGAGAAGTGCACAACAGAGGTGACTTCACTCACTCCCAGTGCTTGTACCCCCTTTGTTTTTCACAATGTGAAATCCTTCTAGGATCAGTCTCCACGTCTCAAGTTCCGCGGTGGGATGTGACAGTGAAAACAACGCGTGCCACATAACAACAGAGGCACCCCCCCCCCCCACCCACCCCAAAACATGCACACTGTGCCATGCCCAGAGCCAGCTGGGTGAGGAATGGACATCACTGCCACGGACAGCGGCTCATGCAGACACTTGGGAGGTTTGAACCTTTCCTGCTTCTGTCAGCTGGCACGAGACACCTCAGAGGTAAAAGGCACGGGCTTCCAAGTGAGAACACAGGACAACAAATCAGCTTTATGAGTTTGACATGTATAAGCTTTATTTATTATTGAACAGTTACCATTCTCAGCTATCAGGATGAGCTCCTCCTACCGTGATGCACACATTTGCTATGATGGATGTGGTATTAAGACAAAGATCAATTCTAAAGCTTGTATCATTTTTTTGTAAGATCTTCGGTTTCTTTCGTCTTTTTCTCAGTAAATTGCAGTGAAAGTGTTCTTGTTGGGACAGAAAACCATCATATTTAGTTTACTCTAAACAGCTGGGCTAAAGTGGACAATGGTGCTCACTAGTGGTCAAATCACACAATTGCATTCCTAAAAACTGTACTAAGGGGGAAAAGGACATGTTGTTCCCACCTTGTGACACATAGATTATACAACTTTCCTTTGTACACCATTGTGTGTTGCAATTGCCTTGTGTTTGTACTGTTTATGGATAAAGCTCTGAACCTTCTGATTCAGAGAGTCTTGCTAAGACACTCCTGGCTTCTTGATGTGGTTGTTCCTTTGTCTTTTATTCCACAAATGAAAGTAAAAAAGTATTGGCTAAAACATGCAAACAAAAATAAAAAGGGACAAAAACTCTTAAATGTCATTACGATTGGTAAATTATATCAGAAAAGTTTGCAATAAGTTTGTAAAAACTATTGTGAAATAGCTGATAGTTGATAAGATATACACCACAGTGTCAAAAGTGGGAACAACACGCTAGGAAAAATATGTGATTGGTACAAACACAGTAACTAAAGTATGATAGGGTTGATGAGTGGTTAAGCTTAGTATTAGACTTTGAAAAGGTTGTAATCCGGTGTCACACACGTTTCTATCACTAAACAGACATTGGTGCAGTGTGCATTTGACTAATCATATAATTTGTTCTGTTTAACATGTTGTACTCACAATCAGTGACTAATTGAATGATGGAAATTGGACAGAAAAACCTACTTAACAAAGTTATTTCATCCCAAGATGCATGATTTTTCTGTAAGGTCCTGGTCCACCCCACCAACCCCTTGAGAAAAAAAAGAGAATTAAGAGTACTTAATACTGCAGGGCTCCTTTATAACCTTGTGTCAGTATGAGAGAGAGAGAGAGAGAGAGAGAGAGAGAGAGCAGAGAGAGAGAGAGAGAGAGAGTATACCTTTATAAGGCATTCTGATCAGGCAACTTACTTGAGGAGACCATGCCAGTATAGATGAGGCATGACGTCTGCTTTCATGTGGTACATAATTCGTCTCTCCTTGCTTTGATCAATGGGGAAAGTCTCCAATGGTTGCCCATTGTAATCAAACTCTGCCAGGACAACTGTGTTGTAGCTTGTGACCAATGGACATGATGTGTAGCCATCATACTGTAGACATAATAAGTTGTCAGCATCACTGAGGTATTTCTAGTCCACAAAAAAAGTTGTTCGTTTTTATGGCACTCACCTTCTTATCTGGCTTTTCCTTTTTCAACACTTTCGTGACGGTTCTGTCCAACACAGACGACTGAGCAGCTAGGAAAAAAGTAAATTGAATTGCTATTTGTCCCAGCTAAACAACAAACAGTACTTTATGTCCTCTTATGGCTCAGTGATAAACGAAAAAAAGAAAAGGAAAAAATATATGTCATTAAACAGACGTTATCTTATAAATGAGCTTTGAAAAAGATCCCTTCTATCCACCTCTATATGATCTGTATATCCAATGTCCAAAATAAAGTATACAACTTTTGGGGGATTTTTTTCAACTTTATTAAACTGATGTTTACAAAATACTCTTGTGGCTATTGTCCAAGCACAGTAAAGATCAGGAATCTAAATACTTACCAACAGCAGCACCTGTTTTAGCTGTGGGCAGGTTAGTGCAATCTCCAATCCCAAACACATTGGGGTATTTCTTATGCTGTAGGTTGTCTTTGTCGACATCCAACCACCCAGAAGCATCCGACAATAAGGAGCCTTTCAGCACTGCAGTGGGTCCCATTGGAGGTGTCACATGCAACATCTCATACTGTAGAATAACAATGTCAAAAGTAGGAGCTGGAACTATATAAAGACAGATTATTCAAGAAGACAAAAAATGCCTACCTCAAACACTTTGGTTTCTCCAGGTTTGTCGAGGTTCTCAAACACAGCCTCCTGTTTGTCAGCCCGTACCTCAATGAGGTTCTGCCTGAGATTCACTTGTAGATCTTGCCTCTTGACAATTTCCCACAAGGTGTCAGCATATTTCTTGATCCCAAACAGCACTGGCAGTGATGTATTGTAAATCACTGTGGAATTTGCCCGTCTACCTGTCTGAAAAAGGGATCCATTTAACATGTCGTTTAGTAGCTTTAAAGGAATTAAATGTATCCATCTATGCATCACATATGCTGTACTGTGTTTAATATTTATAAAGATATTGATCAAAACATGTCAATTCCAAGTGACGTGTGTAGCTTTATTTAGAAGAAGGCCTGGTACCTTTCTCAAATATGCATCAGTGAGGTACATAATCTTCTGTGGAGCTCCTGCACACTTCACAGGAGTGTTGGGGAAAGAGAAGATGGCGTTTCCCTCTTTGAAGTTCTGCAAGGCATTCCATGTCTTTTCCACTGTTTTGACAGAATAATTTGAACCAATCTTTGAATATTCAAAACCTTCAGGTAGACCCTTTATCTTTAGTCATCAAGAAAAACAAAATGTAATTATTAGGCAGAGCAGAAGATTAATTAAATAATTATTTATTACATTTATTTACCAAACTATATGGTACATTCAACCACAGGTAAATTACCTTGTCAAAATGGAGCTCTAGACCAAGAGCCACAATCAGGTACTCATATGTGATCTATAAGAAATAAATATATGTCAAGTCATCGATTGGACCTCAATTAAAACTTGTTCCAGTTTTTTTTGTTATGGTTTTTATGGTCTCTTGAAAAGAATACTATTCAGACACTTTTATTCAGGAACCCTTTTAGTCAGAATAGTTAAGCTTCAGTGAACACATTCAGTTGAACATACTGAACATTTTTGTTGCTTATGTTAAAGAAACAACTTAGCCACGTGAACTAGAACCAATAAATCTGTGCCGGCTGTAGGGTTGTAGGGGGAGGTGGTGGCCGAGAGAGTAAATATATCCTGACTTGTGCTGTTGACATACCTCAACTCCGTTGTCTGTGCGAACAGTGTTTGTGTCTGGGCTTATCTCCTGAACACTGGATTTTACCCACTTTACTCCAGATGGCATTACACTTGCAGTGGTCCGACCAGATGAATCTAGTGTCTTAGCTCCAGCACCAACCAATGTCCATATCGGTTGATAGTAATGCATCTGAAAACAAACGTTGAAAAGGTTACATGATAGTGCATGAAAAATGTAATATAACCAGAATTCTGTCATTAACACAATGTTTTCAGTTAATTATGACATTGGTTCGGTGCAAAGTATTTTCACTATCAGTCTTTTAGTGTCTTTTATGTCTTTCAAAACACCACAGTGACAGTGACAGGGTCCCAGTTTGTGAATTGGTTACCTCGCTGGGCTCCACAATGGCCACATTCTTAGCACCAAACTTCCTCTTCATTCGAGCACCCATAGTAATTCCTGCACTTCCTCCTCCCAGAACAAGCATCTTGTAATGCTCCTTGGAGCATGTATTACTGCTGGTGTGAAGATGAAGAATGCCAATACTGTTACTCTGGCACTGGTTCCAAAAAGCAAGTCGGCAGCGTAAGAGTGTGGACATTTTGCCTTAAGAGTCCCTTAGGGCGAGAAGAAACTGATTAGACTATAGACTAAATCGGACATAATCTAACAGGCTGGACTTCTAACACCTTTACTATTTATTCAACATGTAGCAATGTATCATTTATCGACACAAATCTAATGGAACATTTTGATATTGAATACACCTAATAATTCTATCAACATGCACTTACTGTACACTGTCATACAGTTCGCACGTGTGTTGACTATTATTAGACAGCTCAATAGATCAAGCTAGGCAACGTCTAGTAATATCTTGGAGAAGGATTTATGTTATAGCCTACTAATCATTTATTAATTTACAAAAATTCGTTCTTCTTTAACCGATTCGTTTAGTCTCAATCACTCTCAACAGTGCGAGAATACAATAATTTAGCCTACTATTGTTTTAAATCAGTTTTACATAAATAGAATTGACCTCTAACATAAGGACAACAGCCTGTTGACTCTATACAGTACGTAGTCTATATACTTTGAATTGGCATACATAAAGGTATAAATATGGCAACACGTTTGGTGAAATTCTCTAGACTTAATATGTCTAGCAAACAACTCTTTCACTTTGCCATAGGGCTACGCAATAGAGTAGCCTATCTATCCGGGACCGAGCCGTAAACATGACATTCTAAACCTAACCGAATAGGCGATTGTGTTTTGCATTCAAATTTTAAAAAGGAGCTCCTGACAGATTGTGTCGCAGTTACGAACTCACCAACGCGGAACGTCAACCTCGAAACCTTAACTTAAGGTGACCGAAAGTGACACACCGCCTACAGTACACACATAAGAAGCCTGCGGGCTATGCGGAAACGGCGCGTGCAATCACGTTCTTGTGAAAATTTTGCGCAAATTCAATAGTCCGTGTTCCAAGTTGACCATGCGCGCAGATCTATACCCGATCACCAGCAAACGATGGCTCACCTCAGCTCCAAAAGACGCCCGATTCAAGTACGCCTCACAACGGCCTTCCCAACTGTAAAACAAGCCCACAGTTGTGCCAACTTTCACACAATCAAATTACACACACCCAAAAATGCATAGTCATCTCTACTGTACAAACAAATCAAGATAAACTTGGATAGTTTCAGAAACAGTTGGCTAACCGCTATGAACACAAGGTGTCACTAATGTACCATAACGGCCCTCTGGTCAATTGAGGAGTTTTACTGCCGAAGTAGACAGCCTTGTACTGACCCCGCTTGTAAGGCAATCTTATTATTTTGTTTCTCCTTCAATTAACAATGGGGACTATTTGTCATGGTTTTGACAAAGAACTAACCACTCACCCAACACCAGTGCAACCTGCCTAAAGCTCTTGTGGCTCCATGGAAGCAAATTGGGATATACACTATGGCCATTATTGGTAATTTAGGTGTCAATTGTCTGAGTTTCTTGTTTACGAAATGGTAATTTATGTAGGCTATTGTTGGCCTTAAAATAGCAAAAGATAGGGTCACGGTTGGACGCAAACCACTAAAGGTCGTCAATTAAGCCTATACTGGCTATAGGTAAACTCAATGAAAACCCGGTGAATGCAGTGAAATAAGTGCATGAATGTGCATTACAGTCTTTTTTTTGCCATGATTTTTCATAATGAAGTTATCCAAAATTTAATGTTCAGTGATAAAAGGAGCACGACAGGGTAATCAGATATTACTTTAATGGCTTTTATATAACAACACGAACACGTACAGTATGCATACCATTCTGGGTCGTTTTCTTCTCCGCTCCGGTGGGCGGTTATAATATACCAATCAGAACCTCCATCACCTGTATTAACCAATAATAGCAATATATAGGCTATATTATTATATATTTCCCCAATCCATCTAATACACACTATTTGGAGATGTAAAACGCCACATAATACATTTTGAAATTCCGTATTAAACAAATGTGTTTGTATGAATGATTTATATTTGATGATTAATAATTAACTGAATGAAAATCAACGTGTCCTAAAACAGCAGTTTTACCGTTGGCCAATTATGATAGGATGGATGCGGCACTAGAGACGGAGAAGAGAGAAAGAAGAGAGAGAGAGAGAGAGAGAGAGAGAGAGAGAGAGAGAGAGAGAGAGAGAGAGAGAGAGAGAGAGAGAGAGAGAGAGAGAGAGAGAGAGAGAGAGAGAGAGAGAGAGAGAGAGAGAGAGAGAGAGGAAGCATCGTCTCAGTAACAATCCTCGCACTTCACGCTGGTTATATATCTGCGGCTTCACCCTGATGAGTTTAGCCAATAGATCCCATGGAAAATGCGGTCGGTGAGTAGCCCGGGCTATTTTATTCTGCTTCAAATGTCAAGGGACTGAAGGTATGCGTCGATTTAGGCTATAGATTGCAGTGATTGTATATAGCTGTCATCAATGAGGTTCTTCCTTGCGGATCAATGTCTGTGAAAAGGTTTAACATAGCTGAAAGTGGGTTTTTATTGAAAATACATGGGAAAACGCTCAGTATAGCCTACATATATCAGACACTCGTATCTGCTTGAAAACGACGATATAACCAGCAGTAGGTGACAGGGTTTTTTCAAATATTTAATCAAATAATATGAATTACAAGGATAGATACTTGAATATGGGATACATCCATTAATTAGCTTCCTCCAAGACACATTTTCAAATTGAGCAATAAACTCCGCTTTTACGTGAGTAGAATGGAACCTGTCAACACAGGTTTACAGTCTATTGAATACGTCTGCTTACAGTTGTCAAAGGAGCACAGTAACTTGTATCATGGCCGAGTTCACCCAACCTGTGGTCCGCGAGGGTAATACAAGTGGGCCGCCAAACCAATGAAAACTAAAGTATGAAAAATGAATACATATAATAAATATTGATATATACTGGTGGTGAATGATTATTTAAATTCTTACTTATCCGAGGTTATTGTTAACTAGGCTACTTAATATCTACATGATTGAATATTACGTTTTAGACATATCCCGCTGCATTTGCTAGTAGCCTGATACCTCTTCCCATAAGCAAGTTTGTGAATCTAAAACGAGGTTTTTCTACATGTTTCAGAGCGTTTAGGTACATTTGTACACGGATCATGTCTAATTCCTTCTCAGAAACTGTGATTGTCTGAAGCTCAGTTTCACAAAAAAGTTTCAATATTTAAAGATTCATATCAAGATGATTGTGAAGGATATTTGCTAATGGTTTGCTTAATGTTTATCAGGAAACCCTATGGATGCAGCTGGTTGTCACCTGATATAATGGCCTTTTGGAGAAGAAATATTTACTTTGGTAGGTATGACAATAAAAAATAACTTTTAGAACAGATTTCCAATGTTCATCTTGAAATTACACTTAGAGCAGATAACACAATGGTTGCACTTCAGACTTCAGGGTATTTTAATATTTGTATCCTCTGCTGTGCATTTAACATGAAATAACTAGTGACTATTTTTATTTAATTTTATTTAATCAGTCTTTCTTTGGGGAGATCTTCCGTAGTGAAGATGCCTGTGTGTGTGTTTGTGTGTGTGTGTGTTATGGGGAGGGACTTGTAAACAGTATCTGGCTCTATACCCACGTCTGCATGACCTTCTGTAACCTATGCATCATTTAGACTACTTACTAACTCCTAGGCATCCAAAACCAGGTAGTCATGTATTCACATTTCTCTCACTGGTGCGCTCGAAGTGGTGGCAATTGATAAACCTTTTTCTTTAAGAAGAGAGGGTATGAAGGTGAAACCTGCAGGTAGGCTACATTAGCCATCTTTATGTTCTCATGGGTAGTTCTTAATGTTCTCAGTTAGGAACCCATGTCTGGACCAAGGTTGTCGAATGCTAGTTTTTTTTTTAATTCACAGCAAGATAGGATAGAAGGTAACATGTAAAATGTTGAATGTTATTTATGGTTATAGGTTGATAGTGTCACGGAATTTGTTTAGTCATGTTGTCAAGTAAATTATTATGGAAGGACAGCTTAAAATAATGATTTTGAATGTATCTGTTGATGAATACATCCATAGCTTGGTTTCTATGTTGATGTTTGTTTCTGTGTTTGCACTATGAGGATTTATACATTTTACAGCTAACTAAATGTGTAAACAGAACAGAGGCATCACACCAATTTCAAGAATAATCAATTATTAATTTTATCCACAGAAATGGATAGCTTGAGGAAGTCTGAGTGGAGAATGAGCAGTTCCCTTTCTCATGTTACACTGTGCTTTGCGAATGTGTTGTCCATCTCTTGGATGAACTATTATGTATCATTGAGGAATGATTTACCAACCTTCAAAAAGCAGGTGTGGGTTGGAGTTGTGCTCGGGGCTATTCCATGGTTGATGTGAAACACAGTTTTGTTTTCTGTTAGTGGAACTTGCTCCTGTGGAAAGTCTGTATGTGTGCTTGCCCACTTGGAAATGTAAGAAAGAGTATCAATATATTATTATCAGTGCTTGGATTTCCTTTAACTCTGTCTAATAACAGTAATAATGCTCTAAAAAGTGTTTGTGTAAAACGCATCTGTTGTTCAGATGTCTTTACATACATTGTTGGTTGATTGTTTAGAGGCTGGATGAATCCATAGAGGTATGTTATACTTGAAATCAATGTAATCTCCATTTGTTTATCTTGTTGGAAAATCTTCACTGAGATTAATTCCAAAACCGTGACTGTAACGTCAAGGCAAGTCTGGACAGTTTCCACATACCGGAAACTTCTCACATGGGTGGAACCACCAGAGAGATCAATCAGCTAATGCAGTGTGGGTTCATGACTTTTTGTGCAAGCAGTTTGTACATCAGTGAGATACTGTTGTATTTATGACATTGGACATGCATTTAGCATTTGGTCTGCTTTTGGTCTACCAGTCAAGAAAAGGCTAACTAATGTTAACTGACAGTGACAAAATGTAATGGCATAGAGGTAGCTGAGAATGTTAATGTAACAGAGAAAATGCTGGAATTTGCATGGTAGAAATGCTGGACACTGTAGAGTTATAGAGTCAATTGACAGATTGCCGTTGCCAGGTTACTGTATACTTCAAAGGTGTGGATGGACTATCATAGAGCCAAGCAGCTGTTACTGTTCTGATCCTCTGGCTTTGGATGCTTCATATTCTTGAGTCCTGTGTTTTGTTTGATAGTTAAGGACTGATAGTATGTAAAATAACAGGCCTACTCGATTGTGCAGTAGATTTGTGTTTAAGACTCCTGAAAGTGTGCATACATTTAGGAAATATTCTTCTCTGGAACAGAGTACATGGGTAAAATTCACAATTGTTCTTGAGCACCAAAAATAATCTACCTAAAAAGCTGAATTGAGGGTATTGTCTTGACTGCGTTTTTTGTTTTGTTTTCAGAGGAAGAACGTCATGTAAAAGCCAATGATCAGGCTTACAATGAGAAGTTTTCATACACTGTGAGTGAACTCCATTAGAGGAAAACATGGACCTGTCAAAAAAGCGAGTTTACAGAGTGAACCAGGATTATGTCAAGGAAAGTAACTGACAAAAACCTGTCTTATTCTGTGAACTCGCTTTATGGAAGAGGCCTTAGGAAATTGCCTTGAGATTTGTCTTGTGGGTTTAATCTGTAATTGGGTTAAAATGTATTAATTCTGAATGTTCTTTTTTCCAGGACAATCATATCAAAACCTCAAAGTACAACATATTTACCTTCCTGCCAATCAATTTGTTTGAGCAGTTCCAGAGGGTTGCGAATGCGTACTTCTTTGTGTTGTTGATATTACAGGTGGGAATGTAACCTTTCTATATAGAAAACATCTTGCTTCCCATATACCTGGATGCATACTTTTTATGAACATGGAATTAATTTCCCAACTGAAAATTCGAACACTGTTTTTATTTCAAACTAAATTAAGACAGTTGTCTGTGTTTGTAGTTAATTCCAGATATCTCCTCTCTCTCCTGGTTCACCACCATTGTGCCTTTGGTGTTAGTGTTGGTCATCACAGCAGTGAAAGATGCCTCCGATGACTATGTGAGTTCATCACACAATTTAAACTGACACTCTTAACTTGTTCACGCTGATGCACTGTCAATCACTTTCACCAGCTAACCGGGTTATTAATAACTGTATGCCTTTACACCACATGATTTAAGTTCCGCCATAAGAGTGATCAACAGGTCAACAACCGCCAGTCCCAGGTGCTCGTCAGGGGCAGGTAAGTCCAAACTTCACTAGATGTACTGCAGTGGAGAAGTTGGCCAAATAGCTAGACTGGTGCTACAATTCTCAATTGGATATCACTCCTGTTGTGGATATCTATTTAATAAAACTAATTATAATATAACAAAGTTGTTCATCACATGTGATGGGATTAAACTCCATATTAAATAGCTTTTTTTTCTAGTTTGCAGAAGGAAAAATGGATGAATGTGCGTGTTGGAGATATCATCAAGATGGAAAATAACCAGTTTGTAGCTGTAAGTTGATTTTAATAGATACATTATCATGTGAGTGCACAACATAACCTTTCGCGCAAAGATTCACATAGTGAATATTCACAAGTCACATAGATTCATCACTGTCCATGATTTGGTTGATTTGATCCATGTTTACATCCGATTATATTCTGCTACATTTGACTTTCATTGAAGTAATGGTTTATTGTTTTTGGTCTCCATAGGCAGACATATTGCTGCTCTCCAGTTGTGAGCCTTATGGACTGTGCTATATTGAGACTGCAGAACTAGATGGGTAAGTGTCCAGTTCTGACGCCAGTGTGTCATGCGTTGTGATGGGACAGGCGTCACAGTAGAAACAGTGAAGTGTTGAAGGGGTAAACTGTGTGAACTCATTTCTGTTTTGAGGTCGAGTCGCTTCGTATTTTTCTGACCGTCTTGAGTGATTACTCAACACGTCTTCAGTAAACGTCTCTCCACGTTCTGTCCTGTGCAAACGAATCACGAATCCCCAACACAAACCGAACTCCACAGTCAGGGAACGCTTATCCTTGTATGTTACCACCGGTAAGGTCTCTGTGTTTGTCTACACAGAGAAACTAATCTGAAGGTTCGGCAGGCTTTGACGGCAACCTCAGACCTGGGAGAAGACATCTCAAAGCTGGCTGATTTTGATGGTGATGCTTTCACAGTATTCACATTTACATTTAGTCATTTAGCAGACGCTCTTATCCAGAGCGACTTACAGTAAGTACAGGGACATTCCCCCCGAAGCAAGTAGGGTACTGAACTGGCAACCTTCAGATTACCAGCCCGACTCCTTCACCACTCAGCCATCTGACTCCCTATGTATTCTGTGTATGCAGACCTTTGCAATGAATGTCAAATGTCCTTGGCTCCCACCCTTCCTGTGTGATTCTATTGACCTTAGGTTTGCTTGTATTACTCAATTAATTTACAAGTGTTTGATATACAGTACTTTAATGCTTTTCATGCACTTTTATGTCCCGATGCTTAGTGATATATTTCCATTGCTTTCTCTAAGCTATTATTAATTGGTGAAAGAGCTGCTCTCTCTCAAGGTTCTTTTAAGTTATCACACATCTAACTAATTCATAGTGATTTTTTTTTTTACCATCACCAGTGAAAAAACATTCCTATAATTATTTTTCTTGTTAGGTGATTATTCTGAACAGCACTGATGTACAGTACACATGAAGCTTTAGTGTCGGGTTTCCTGTGGTGAATCTGTGTCATCTGTGTTCCTCAGGGGAAGTAATATGCGAACCTCCAAATAACAAACTGGACAAGTTTACAGGAGCGCTGTGCTGGAGAGATAACAAGTATCCACTGGATAATGATAAAATGCTTCTCCGAGGATGCGTCCTCAGAAACACAGAGTGGTGCTTTGGAATGGTCATCTTTGCTGGTATGTTGAGGTCATTATCTATTACAACGGCATACCATTATATATTGTTTTTTTGTCTGGATACCTGAAATATCTGCTTAATTTAGGACTGCAAACTAAGCTGATGCAGAACTGTGGGAGGACTACATTCAAAAGGACCAGTATTGATAAACTGATGAACACCTTAGTTTTATGGGTGAGATATTTCTTGTATTCTCTAGAGAAATGTATGTATTCATTTAGTACAAAGGGATGCAAGAAATCAAGCTCAGTTCTGAATGTAGTGTGTTTTTAATACAAATGCATTGATCTCCGCCTTCAGATCTTTGGCTTTCTTATTTGCATGGGAGTCGTTTTGGCAATCGGAAACACCATCTGGGAGCAGAGGGTTGGCAGAAGTTTCCGGGTGTATCTGCTCTGGGATCAGCCCCTGAACAACGTTGTGTTCTCTGGCTTCCTCACCTTCTGGTCTTATGTAATCATCCTGAACACAGTCGTACCCATCTCACTCTACGTCAGGTAAGGGTGGCAACTTAGAACAGAAACAACATAAAACAATAAAAATAATAATTCAAATGTATAGACATGATACAGTTGTTCAACTCAGTAAATTCAATTCACTTTATTAATCCAGACGACAAGTCAAGTATTCAGTTTACGTACATAAGTTACATATTAAGTAATAGCAGAGGTAACACAAACAATTTAATAAACACAGAAGCTGCCCGATGGCCTTGTTTAATACTTAAATGTTACCTAAAAGCACAGCAGTCCAACAGTTCCTCATTTCATTTTCAGTGTTGAGGTTCTTCGACTGGGCCACAGCTACTTCATTAACTGGGACAGGAAGATGTACTATGCCCAGAATGACACTCCGGCAGAGGCTCGCACCACCACCTTGAACGAGGAGCTGGGCCAGGTGGAGTTCATCTTCTCTGACAAGACAGGAACCCTCACCCAGAACATCATGGTCTTCAACAAGTGCTCCATCAATGGGAGGACCTATGGTACGTCAGGCTGCGCGTCATGTAGACGAGGCTGCTCTGAGATGTGTCTGTCCTTTGAACAGGCTGTAATCCTTGTCCTCCTTCAGGTGACGTTTACGATGAATTTGGCCAGAGAGTAGAAATAACGGAGGTAACACTGGAGAACTTGAGCAGGTAGAATACCATGAACGTGCGGTGGGAAGACCATCAAATACTAACCTTCCGTATTGGTCTATACACCTCCAGAAGACCGCCTGTGTGGACTTCTCCTTCAATCCACTCAGTGACAAGAGATTCAGGTTCCATGACAGCAGTCTGGTGGAAGCCATCAAACTAGAGGAGCCCGCTGTGCAGGAGTTCTTCAGGCTGCTGGCCTTGTGTCACACCGTCATGTCAGAGGAGAGGACTGAAGGTACACGCACGCTCACGTCTGATATCAACCGCATCATCTCTTGCCATGGCAACAGGTAGTTCTCACCTCAAAATCTTATTGGATGACAAACCTTTTCATAGTTCGATTAAGGATATTACTGCGCATCCACATGGATTATTAGTAAACTCTTTCATTCCTTAACACTTAGATACAATTCACTGCATCTCTGCTGAAAATGAAGTATCAACATTATATTGTCTTGCTGCTAGTTAGCTAGTCAGCATGACATTAATAAAGATAACCTTTGAAACAAGCTGATTTAAATAACTGTGCCAAAGGTATCACGTTGGCTGGGCTACGTGCATATGACTGCACCCACCCAGGGGCTATTTGGTGACACACCACACCCTCTCTTGGTTTCTTGCTTTAGTACACGATGTAGCATCCAGAACACGGAATACAGGATAACAGCGTCTGCTAAATTACTAAATGTAAATGACTAAATGTAAATGTAAATCCAGCCCTGACTCACTATGTTGTTTGTGATGGACATGTTGAATTGTTTGTGTCACACAAAGGGAACCTGGTATACCAGGCCCAGTCACCTGACGAAGGAGCCTTGGTCACGGCTGCACGCAACTTCGGGTTTGTCTTCCGATCCAGAACGCCAGAGACCATTACTCTATATGAAATGGGCAGAGCCATCACCTACCAGCTCCTGGCTATACTGGACTTCAACAACGTGCGCAAGAGAATGAGTGTCATTGGTTAGGTCTTCATTTTTCAAAGCAAGGTTCTCGTTTGCTTACATTTAAACTTAAGAGTAAAGCATTTAGATGATTTGCAGTATTTTTTCTTAAATATTTGGAATACCCTCCAAGTCTTCATTACATAGAAATTATATTTATGTTGTAGAAAGTATACTCTTAAGATAAGACAAAACATATTCATTTATTAGATGCTTTTATCCATAACAACATACAAGAGGGTGAGATTTGAATCTGCAACCCCTTGAAATGCAGTCATGCTCTCTAGCCCTCTCCCATATAGACAATGGCATAAGGTTGTTATTTGATCAGCTGGTGGTCACTGAAAATGTCATGAAGTTATGTTTGAATCCCTTTGTTATCTAGTGAGGAACACACAGGGACACATCAAGCTGTACACTAAAGGAGCTGACACCATCATTTTTGACCGACTGGACTCTTCAAATGAAGATTTAATGTACACTACCTCAGAGCATCTAAACGTATGTTCTTTACAGTTTAAATAGAAAATACAAATCAAAGGAAGAGTATATTTTCTGTTTTCCAATTAGCACACAACAACATACTTTATGTTTACCATGCAACAATGTTCAGAGTATTTAATAATCAGAATACGTGTGTTGTAGGAGTTTGCTGGAGAAGGGCTAAGGACACTGGCTCTGGCCTACAAAGATTTGGATGAAGATTATTTTGAAGAGTGGATTAAGAAACTCCACAGTGCCAGGACTGTGATAGAGAACCAGGAGGATCTCCTTACTGGACTCTATGAGGAGATCGAACAAGGCCTAAAGGTAAGATCTGCCAAACTGTCAGCTTTATCGTAGCTCTAAACAGATTTCATAACATTTATTGATTCAGATCCCTTATACTGTCTCAAGCTCTTAGGTGCTACAGCAGTGGAGGACAAACTTCAGGACGGAGTACCTGAAACCATTGCCTGTTTAAGCCTGGCTAACATTAAGATATGGGTCCTCACTGGGGACAAACTAGGTAAACACATAAATATAAATACTTATATGATTCAAACTATCCTTGTTAACTCCTAAAAGAACTTCTGTTTCGTGGTGTGTGGTTGCAGAGACTGCCATGAACATCGGCTACTCCTGCAACATGCTGCGCGATGACATGAACGAGGTCTTCATCATCTCAGGTGACACGCTGTTGGAGGTTCAGCAGCAACTCAGGTGAGCCCAACAAGACACCTTCCTTTGTCTTATACCGGCACAAGATATTTTTATTCCCAAATAAACGTCACCCCTAGAGGTGTAGGGTTAGATTAGTAAGGTTAGTAGTAGTACCAATCTCTATGCCAACTGGTCCCAGTAGTAATCTATGAGAAATGCCCTAACAGTGTAGTATATATGGGAGATAACTGCAAATCTGTTTTCCTCTCTCCTCAGAAGTGCCAAGGAACACATCCTTGGGCTGAGCCGAGTCGGCAACGGAATCGATGTTGAGAAGACAGATGCGTGTTTTGATGACTCAGTGTTTGAGGAAACCATTATTGCAGAGTACGCCTTAATTTTCAATGGACACAGTCTGGTAAGGGTCTCCCACAGTATCCGAAAGTGTTCCGATCTAATGAGTCAACCAACAAATTCATCTCATTGTCATTTTGTGTTCCTTTACTATTGTTTTCTGCCTACATGTTCATAATGGGTTTAGTCGTGTTTGTGGAAACACTGCATATGCTCATATGTGACTCATTGACCTGCGTGTACAACATGCACAGTGTCATGTTTTCCTGTGCCGGCTGCTCACTGTGCTGGTTGGTAATGAAGCATAGTCTTAGCGTGCTGGGAGTCCCCAGCCCAGTGACAGCCTCGAATTACTACCCAGTTCCCTGCAGGAGGGCTGCTCCCTTAGGTATCGCTAATCCTGGAACAACGTCTGCTAAAGCAGCCCCACGTAGCTCTGCTGTAGGCTGCTTCTGCCCCACGCAGCTCTGCTGCAGGCTGCTTCTGCCCCACGCAGCTCTGCTGCAGGCTGCTTCTGCCCCACGCAGCTCTGCTGCAGGCTGCTTCTGCCCCACGCAGCTCTGCTGCAGGCTGCTTCTGCCCCACGCAGCTCTGCTGCGGGCTGATTCTGTAGGGGGGCTCGGCTCTGACGCTTCAGGGTGGTGATGATGATCATTAACAGGGTCTAATGTGACTGCCCGCAGGCCCATGCTCTCCTGCCTCAGCTGGACCAGCTGCTGCTGGACACAGCCTGCATGTGTAAGACAGTCATCTGCTGCAGGGTCACACCCATGCAGAAGGCCCAGGTGGTGGAGCTGGTGAAGAGGTCCAGGAGAGCCGTCACCCTGGCGATAGGAGACGGGGCCAATGATGTCAGCATGATCAAGAGTGAGGCCTTCTCCTGGCGTGACACGTTTTTGTTTTTTTTTGTGTTGCAAGATAATTGAAATACTAAGCATGGAGATCACTGAATATCTGTACAATCTCCTGTCTGACTGTGTAGTGCTGTGCCCGCAGGTGCCCACATTGGAGTTGGCATAAGTGGACAGGAGGGCATGCAGGCTGTTCTGGCTTCTGACTACTCTTTTGCCCAGTTCCGCTTCCTGCAGCGCCTCCTACTGGTGCACGGACGCTGGTCTTACTTTCGTATGTGCAACTTCCTGTGTTATTTCTTTTACAAGAACTTTGCCTTCACGTTGGTGCATTTCTGGTTTGGGTTCTTCTGTGGTTTTTCAGCACAGGTGAGACATTTTCATATTTCACATTTAGGTAAGAATTTGTGTCAGACAAATGTAATACTAGCATTTTATTAAATTAATCCCTTTATCCCTTATTTTCTCAGACTATTTATGACCAGTGGTTTATTACCCTCTTCAATATAGTCTATACATCCCTGCCAGTCCTTGCTGTGGGCATATTTGATCAGGTAAAACCTTTTCTATAATACTTTTGATATTGTAATTATTATAATTTACAGGTTCACTCAATTCATTAGGATTTAGGATAACGATGTAAATGATGATAATAAGAACCGATATCAGGCTTTTCTCAAAACAATTTTTGTTTTCTTCCACACCGGACTAAAGTCCATTTATCTTTCAGCAGTTCCTATGGCAACTTCCTGAGCCATCTTTTACTTTCCTATTTGTTTTTCTTTTCAAGATTCTGTCCCGTAAGACAGGTGAATATCGAACATGCCATGTAATGTTTTTTAGACATCCCTTTTCAAAATACACTTCCTCCAGGACCCTATGGTGCGTCATCCATCCTAAATCTTCCTAAAATAACTAACACTCCTCTCCATCCAACCTAGAATACATCACATTAGTTGATAACGTATAATCAGGTCAAACAAACAGACGTTGCTCACAATAGACTGTACGTTTGTTTTTCTAAGGACGTCAATGAGCAGAACAGCCGCAGATACCCAAGTTTATACAGGCCTGGACAGCTCAACCTCCTGTTCAACAAGAGGGAGTTTTTTCTCTGCACCCTGCAGGGGATGTGCACCTCTTTTCTGCTATTTTTCATCCCTTACGGAGCTTTCTCCATCTCAGTGGGGGATGATGGTTCCCACATCTCTGACCAGCAGGCATTTGCTGTCACCATAGCGACGTCCTTAGTCATTGTGGTTAGTGTCCAGGTAAGATCAAAATATTACAGTGCCGTGCTGTACTTGCCCTATTTTATGTCAAAGAGAAGGAGATGGGTTTGTTTACATGTCCTCTCATTGTTTAGTGGCTCTCAAAGTAAAACCTGTTGTTCATGCAGGGGTGTGACAGTGTTTCAACCTACAGGGACTGTGTCAGTAATCTTTGTTATTCACAGATAGTGAATTTTGTTAAAACCATACACTGATACAGTACGTATGTCTAGAGTACGTTATTGTTTTTTCCTCTCACAGATTGGACTGATCACGAACTACTGGACTGGTGTGAATCACTTCTTTGTGTGGGGTAGTCTGGCCGTCTACTTTGCCATATTATTTGCTTTGCACAGTGATGGCATTTTTGGCATTTTTCCTAGCCAGTTCTCTTTTATTGGTGAGTGTAAAACTCTTCAAATGAACTCTTTGAAGAGTTTCAAGTTTCTATAAAGAAACTGGTGACCTAGTTTGTGTCGTTCTAATGTGTCAACAGGAGCTGCCAGGCACTGCCTTAGTCAGAAGACTGTGTGGCTGGTCATTCTGCTCACCACTGTGGTGTGTGTTATGCCGGGTTTGGCTGTTCGCTTCCTAAGGGCCGACCTTCATCCCACACAAACTGAGAAGGTAAAGAGAACTTTAAGCAAACTCTAATATTTTACTTGGTTTACAATTGTAGTGAGAGAAGAAAACTCAGAAATCCTTTCAATTCGATGTAATTTAACTTTCTAATATCCTGTACATTGCTATTGTGAAAAGGCATGCTTGTAGTACAGGGAATTTCAGTGAAGATGTGACTCGCAGTGCTATTAGGTGCTGGGGGTGGGTGTAGCTCAGTGGGAGGGCATGTCACTGCAGATTTAAAGGCCACAGGTTACTTACTCCCCTTGTACATCACTTTGGTTGTACGTGTCTGCTAAATAAACTACACATGGGTTCCACGTGATGTTCTTGTGTCCCCGCAGGTACGCCGCCTGCAGCAGGCCAGCAGGAAGCAGGCGCCGCAGCAGCAGAACCTGCGGCGTGTACGCAGGACCAGCTCTCGGCGCTCAGCCTACGCCTTCGCTCATCAGCAAGGGTACGGGGAGCTCATCACCTCAGGGAAGAACATGAGGGTGACCCCTGACCCCTCCTCTCCATCAGCCGGAGGGCCCCAGGACAGCCCCAGGTGCCTCAGTACCGGATTGAGGAAGAATGACATAACAAGTGTCTCTGATGAAGGTACTGGGGGTTCAGAGAGTAGGTATTTGAGCGCGGACCATCCTCTGGACAAGCAGCACACTGAGGAAGGACTCTCTGTGTGATTACATTTACATTTAGTCATTTAGCAGACACTCTTCTCCAGAGCGACTTACAATAAGTACAGGGACATTCCCCCCGAGGCAAGTAGGGTGAAGTGCCTTGCCCAAGGACACGTCATTTTGCACGGCCAGGAATCGAACTGGCAACCTTCAGATTACTAGCCCGATTCCCTAACCGCTCAGCCACCTGACACCTGACTGATTATCACCGCACACAAACATCACCAGCGCATGAATCCCGAAGGAATCAGCGCAGGGTTGCATGATGTGAGTCCCTGTGGATTCGGGTCAACGACCATGTGCTACAGACTTAAATGGACTGCATACTCAATGTGATGAATTGTGTACTGAACTGTACGTCTTTGTAAAATGTAATGATTTACAGTCTGTATATACAAAAACAGAATTATTGGTAGAATATGTATTGAATATCCATATGTTTGACAACATTTTGCTATTGACAGTGAATGAAACAAAGTTGTCTCAGGCCAACTTTTTATATTAAATTATTCTCAATGCACAGTGCTTTCATTTGATATGGATACCTCAACCAGGATCAGGTTCAGGAAGCAGAGAACGAAAGACGCTCAGCCTATGAACAAAAGAAGAACAGTGAATGGAGACAAGCTGTTCCTTTTGCAGCTCATTTTATGTAGGAGTTTAAAAAAACCTTTGTCTTTGTTAAAATATAAAGAATATAAAGAATCAAGACTCTCCTTAAAGGTGTTCTGCAGTCTCTGCACCTACTCAGTGGAAATCCAAACATGGTGAAAGCTTGATGTTGAGGATAACGTTGATGCTCTTGCAGTCAGCACTTTCTAACCTAATTTCCCAATGTGCTGAATGCACACTCTTCCTGGGTTTGCTGTTTTTATTGCCTGCCTGTACTTTACACCTTAAGTGCTACCATTCAAATGTTTATTACGTACATTTATATTTTCGAAAAGCCGAAGATGGATTCTTGTTTCCACGTATGTTGCTTCTACATATTCTCATCAAGCAAAGCAATTTCAATGACTTACTTATTTTCTTTTGTGATGGGTATAGATTTATATACTGCACAAAATAAACTTCTTGTTGATATTCTTCATACATAAACTATTTATTGAAATTACACCCCAAATAGCAAACATACATCACTGTAACCATTATAAATCGGGAGTACAATGGTACTTAGGAATGGTTCGCTTGACCCGATGTTAGTTTCCTCAAGGATCACAATGACTCTTGCTCAGAGACTTGTTGCTCTTGTGGTTAGTGGTAACTGATTTAAAATTGTTTGTACTCGCTGTGATATATTGTTTTTTATTATTGTTGCTTGTCTTTTTTTTCCACAGGTACACTTGCACTTATAGCAGTTCATATTGTTTAATTGTAACTTGTTTAACTACATGCTCTTATGGTTCTTCCCTTTGGGCACTTACTTTGGTTGTTCACAATGTGTGCTTCATGTTTTGGCTACTCGCAATGTTTTGTGGCTATCTCGTTGTTATGATCAGTGACCTATGCACTTTGTAAAGCTCTCTCTTGGAAGTCGCTTTGGATAAAAACGTCTGCTAAATGAATAAATGTAAATGTAAATTGTATACTTTACTATTGGAATGTACACAGTGTCATGAGAGAACCCCTTTAAAATGTAATTCCAAGAATGCAGCAATAGATGCAGTGTCAGAGAAAAAGTACTAAATTCCCTTTGTAATTACTAGTCTGATAAATTATACGTTTATAACTGCTTTTGATTGTCAATAGCAATTTTGACCTCAACACTTAATAATTGAACATTACACAAAAGTATAAAAGCTGAATTCCCTTCCTTATGTTGTGCAACAGTTTTACCCACCATTAATTATGAAAAATCTTTAAAAGTGTGGCATGAAGTTAGGTCATCCACTTCGTCAAGACATTAGCACATCATCCGGTCAAAAGCAGGTGAAAAGATCACTTCCTCCACATCACTTCCTCCACATCACTCTTCAAGAAAAATGGCTGCTCCTCCTCCAGGCTTGGACACGAACAGACTCTGTTTCTCCAGAGCCCCTCGTCGGGAATCTGGCATGTAGTACTGCTCCCTAACCTTCTGCAGGAAGGACTCCACCTTCTCACTGGGTACCATGGAGACGGCACAGCCTCCCCACCCGGCCCCTGTAAGCCGAGAGCCCACAGCCCCCGAGTTCCTGGAGCCAAAAGAAGCACTTCTATTCTCAACATGAATACATATAGCATGTTGACACGTCAATTTTAAATATGAAATGAGTCGGCTGCATTCATTTGTTACCTTTCGTTTTAACAGCTGAAAAAGGGAGTCAATCTGTTGTACTTACAGACATATGTCCACAAGTTGGTCGAGTTCAGAGCAGCTGCACTCGTATAGGTCCCTGCAGCTTGCGTGGCTCTGTTTCATCAGGTCTCCTAGGAGCTGAATGGCCCCAGCTGGTGCAGAATCGCACACACTCTTAAACTGGAGCACCCGAGCGGCCTCACCATAAACATGCCTGGCACGCTGGAACAGCTTGAAGTGGGTCACTGCCAAACACAGGGGAGAGGAGAGCTCCATGCATATCAAATCTGTCTTATATTCACACAATAGTGAGATGATTAGTGACAGGTGGACATGCTACTTCCTGGACAGCCCAAATCCATTTATTCAATATATGAACTGATTATGCTCTTTTGAGACGGGCTAGCATTGCTTTTGACAGTCTCTCACCATGCTGGGTGTTGGCACTGAGCAGGTCCACACACAGCTGCTCAGAGGTGATTCCCAGGGCCTTGCAGATCTCCTCTCTGCTGTAGGGCTCCGGATGCAGCACCTCCTCCACCAGGCCCAGCATCTCCTCCAGGGAGGCATCTAGCTGCGTCTGGACCTCAGCCAGCTTCAGAAGGTTGTTCCCCTCCAGGCCCCGGGCCTTGGCCAGTATCTGAGTTCACACCAGCCTCCTCAGTTAACGCTGCACTCTAACTCCTCTAACACTTGATTACTCGAACTTACTCATACTTCTTACTCATCTATACCTGTGTTAAATATTCTGTCTGGCACTTGCCAATATTCTCTGTCTTGTGTTTTCTTTACACATAGTTTCGGAGCACTGACTGAACTCCTGGCATCGTGACTTTTGGGATTAAGGGAACAGCACCAGATTACCTTGGTGGCTATCCGGCACTCTACGACACGAATGTTGAAGTGAGATGTAGCGGCTTTGTTCATCTCTACGCAGGAGTTAGAGATGACAAACACCGCTCCTTCAGGGAGCCTGACGTCAGTGGCCCGCAGAGGGTGGAATTCTATGAACTTTGCCTGAGACACAACAGACAAACAACTCTATTACAAAACAGTGAAATTGACTGCAAGATTTCTGTTAAACATGACTTTACTCAATTCCCTCACGTTAAAACTCTGTATAGAAACCATGCACGGACATGAGCTGCAAAGTCAAAATGTGTAGTATGACTTTAAGTGTTGTGCTAGTCATGAGATATGTGAATTGTAATGATTGTTTACAGTTCCCCCCTCTGCCAGGAAAGAGATCGACTGGTCCATACCACCTCCCTCTGTGCCAATGTAGCCCTCACATTTGGCACAGATCTCAGCAAGCGCCACCTGGAGGACACAAAATGGGTCCTTTGCATTTAGTCAACTTGTAGGCTACTGTTATGCATCGATCTTAAACTTTCCCTGTTAACACACATTTTACCTTAGAGAGAGACTCGTGATTAGCCTCCATTGTTAGGAGACCTGCACAGCACACCAGGGCACTTGAACTGGAAAGTCCTGAACTAGGAGGGACAATCCCATCCACCACACACCGCATCCCAGCCAGAGGAGACAACCCCAAGTAATCCTAGTAATTTACATTTACATTTAGTCATTTAGCAGACGCTCTTATCCAGAGCGACTTACAGTAAGTACAGGGACATTCCCCCGAGGCAAGTAGGGTGAAGTGCCTTGCCCAAGGACACAACGTCAGTTGGCACGGCCGGGAATCGAACTGGCAACCTTCGGATTACTAGCCCGATTCCCTCACCGCTCAGCCACCTGACTCCCTACTTAATGCCCTAGTAATGATTAAACAATGACTTGGATTACTATTAGATAAAGTTAATTCTATGATCATTCTTATGGTAAAACCAGAATGATATTCATGTTTGTTTGTTCAGTACACCCCTTTACCTGAACGCCCTTAACACCACAGAGAAAGTAATAATGCCACTGTGGGTTGTCTTGGTCGATCCTGATATCCTTGCTAGAGACGGTGAAATCCCTGCAAAACATCCACAACATTTTGGTTGGAAAACGAACGAAGAACAAAAGAAACAACATCTGCATTTAGATTGATGATGTCTCTTACTTGTATTTGGGATTTGCATTAGCCAACTGAATTGTTTGGGAATCGTTGACTGAGACCGCTGCAAGAATATTCTGTTCAATCGCCATTGGGAGAACAGCATAGCCGCAGTAATCAATATGCTCCCCTGATAATCAAGTCATATAATGAGGCTCAGTTAAGTTTTACTAACAATTTGGACTGCAAAATTCCTGTTACTCCTCTCACCTATTAAATTAACTCTCCCAGGAGCACAGGCATAGAACTGGGGAGGCTCTCCATACATTTTTTGAAAGGTCTTTTTTAAGTTTTGCAACCTGTAAATAGGACAGTGGAAAATACATAAGTAGGGAGTAGCTTAACAGACTGGATCAGTACAGCAGCTCTGGCCAACTGATAAAATGCGCTCTTACTTGAAGGTATATTTGTTATCAATGCTGATTCGTTTTGTGTTCTGTGAATTTAGCTAAGATTAACTCACCTTTCATTTGAAGTCATCACAACTTGTAACTTCGGTGGATGTGTGGCCATTTCTTATCTAATCACTTTGCCCCTCAAAAAATACTAATTGTTACAATAGATGTACTTAACTCTAAGCTGGCTGCAATGTCTGAGACTGAATGAATACAACAAAGTATCAGCTGACTGTCACAAGAGTATCCCGGAAATACGAAAGCTAATCTTTGAAAATCACTTCTGCAAACTGAAATTCTAGCCGTTTAGAAAAGTATCAGTCTCTGAGACGACTGTATCTATATAGGTGACACTATGTCACTTGTTAGATATAATATCAGAGAGGATGATAACGCGGAAGACTCTGAAATCCGGGCTAGTTCAAATAATAGGAATGCTCTCTGCAAAGCACTGTGGGGGGATGACGTCGCACCCACGACGTCGAGAACAACAAGGTGGTTCAGAACGGAGTGGTGACTGCAAGATCTGGCCCGCGAGCTTGCCTAGCTACATTTGTGAAGCATGTCCGATATGGAAGATGACTTCATGTGCGACGATGAGGAAGATTATGATCTGGTAAGCGTAAGTAAATAATGGCTCGTTATTGTCTCGATAAATATGGCTAGCTACAGGTTTACAATGCACATAGTCACAAATTACAACTTACTAGCACTACTAGTCCTAGCCAGCAAGCTAGCAAGCTAGCAAACCATCTAGTTTGCTCTGTAAGTTTAGCTAACACAATTGTGTAACCAGTGTGTTTTTTAATGTTACAATTCTATTCAACCCTTTTGACTAGCTAACAAGTAGCAGGTGATGTCCGGGATGCAGGATCTTAGCGTATAGCAGGGTATAACAGAGTATAGCAGCATAGTGACATCATGTTATGACAGTGTGTCCTATAATACCGCCTCACTCAGGAATATTCGGAGGACAGCAACTCCGAACCCAATGTTGATTTGGAGAATCAATATTACAACTCGAAGGCACTGAAAGAAGACGACCCCAAGGCGGCTCTCAGTAGCTTTCAAAAGGTATAAGCAAGATGGTCGTTTATATATAGGGTAGTGTGCAAACTGGTACACATCTTGCTGTAAAGTTCATGTCTCTGATATCCAGGTGCTGGAACTTGAAGGTGAAAAAGGAGAATGGGGGTTCAAGGCCTTGAAACAAATGATCAAGATAAACTTTAAACTGGTAATCAGTGTTTCGATTTCTCTACCCTGCTGTCACAAAAACTCATCGTTCAAAAACTCAAAGCCCATCGTTTGTGCCAGAATACTATTCTAATATGTATTTATTTATCTACAGACAAACTTTCCTGAAATGATGAATAGGTACAAACAGCTTTTAACCTACATTCGGAGTGCAGTTACAAGGAACTACTCAGAAAAGTCCATTAATTCGATCCTTGATTATATCTCAACATCAAAACAGGTATTTGATACAGTCTTACAACTTATGTGTGGTTATTCTTGTCATTATCCAAACTGTTTGTTTGCAGTATGCCTGTTTTACTGATCTTTGTTTACTTACAGATGGACTTGCTGCAGGAGTTTTATGAAACAACTTTGGATGCATTAAAAGATGCCAAAAATGACAGGCTTTGGTTTAAGACGAACACTAAGGTACAGAAATAACGACAAGAAAGCCAGTTCCTACTAAATTACTCAGAATAATTTTCCTATTCTTACCATTATTTGTTGGCATATGTCCTTTTTGTACAATGCAAACTATATTAAGGGATCAATTGTAAAGTTATTGACAGATCGTTCAGTTGCCCTGTTTCTGTGATTGTCAAGCTTGGGAAGCTGTACCTGGAGAGAGAGGAGTATGGGAAGCTTCAGAGGATTCTCAGGCAGCTTCACCAGTCATGTCAGGTAAAGATTTTTTTTTTTTTAATTTGTTGTCATTTAGCAGACGCTCTTATCCAGAGCGACTTACAGTAAGTACAGGGACATTTTCCCGAGGCAAGTAGGGTGAAGTGCCTTGCCCAAGGACACAACGTCATTTTTCACGGCTGGGAATCGAACCGGCAACCTTCTGATTAATCGCCCGATTCCCTAACCGCTCAGCCACCTGAGCCCATAAGATGCATTGTTATGAAGTCAAATGAGTCACGAATGATGATTTAATCACGTTTGATTGCTTTCACTCTATGCACTGGTTTATTATAGACGGATGATGGGGAGGATGATCTTAAGAAAGGAACTCAGCTACTGGAGATTTACGCCCTTGAGATTCAGATGTACACAGCACAGAAGAACAACAAGAAGCAGAAGGCCCTGTACGAACAGTCCCTGCACATCAAATCTGCCATCCCACATCCTCTTATCATGGGAGTGATCAGAGGTACACTTCCTCCAAAAATGTATTTAACACCTCCTTGGTTCAGTGTTTTATACAGAAAAGTAACTCATAGACAGCACATGATCAGTGTTTATGTCTGTTGTATGTTTTAGAGCATTATCATTTTAGCATTATCATTTTAGGAAATAATTACTAACTGTGTTGTTTCTCGTCTTCAGAATGTGGAGGCAAAATGCATCTAAGAGAAGGTGAATTTGAGAAGGCTCACACAGACTTCTTTGAAGCTTTCAAAAATTATGACGAATCCGGAAGCCCTAGAAGAACCACCTGTCTGAAATACCTGGTGTTGGCCAATATGCTGATGAAATCTGGAATCAACCCCTTTGACTCTCAAGAAGTAAGATCATTACACCCCAAAACATTTATGTATGGGTTAAGTCATACAAGTCATTGTGTTCCAGGCACTGGAATGCTAGTTATTTATGATGTGCCTTGGTAATTGTATTTGCATGACATTTTGGTAATCTGTTCATGTAAATCTCTCTTCATAGGCCAAGCCATATAAAAATGACCCAGACATTCTTGCCATGACAAACTTGGTAAGGTAAGTATGCAAAACAAAAACAAAAAAAACAGTTCTGTGGTAAAGAGTTTTGTTTTGAAATGTTGAACAAACAAAAAATGTAACAAATTGCACATGTTAATATACTTTTCTCTCTCTAGTGCCTACCAAAACAATGACATCACAGAGTTTGAGACAATTCTGAAGACGAATCACAGCAACATAATGGATGATCCGTTTATAAGAGAACACATAGAAGGTATTCTTGTTTTTTAAATTTTGTTATACTTTTAGTCATTTTCATTCACTTTTATATTGCTCAAATGTTTAGTGTACATTTTGTCAATTTAAATACATTTTAGTATTACCGTTGATCAGTCCTTTTTTCTGACTTGTCTTGCAGAGTTGTTACGTAACATTAGAACACAAGTGCTCATCAAGGTGATCAAGCCTTACACTAGAATACACATCCCTTTTATCTCAAAGGTAAGATCACTCCAAGATCTCTTTTCAGTTTGAAAGCATGAAACATTGAAACTGAATTGATTGCAAAAAAAATATTTTCTTGTCTACTTAAGGAGTTAAACATTGACGTGTCAGATGTTGAGAGCTTGCTGGTACAGTGCATTCTAGACAGGTAAGTTGATGTTGAATGTTGTAAAACAACATAATGTATATTTTTATTTGATAAACAAAAAGTAGTGGTTCATTGATATGATGACGTAGGAGAAATTTTTTAACATTTTGGATTTTCGCCTTCCAGCACAATCAATGGCCGAATTGACCAAGTCAACCAACTTTTAGAGCTGGATCATCAGAAAAGAGGAGGTGCACTGTACATTGGGTTAGATAAATGGTCAAATCAACTGAACACACTTAACCAGGCCATTGTTAGCAAATTGGCCTAAAGATTTTAATCAATTCATAGTGTTTTCAACAATAAGATGGATTATGTTTATTTCTGACATAGTAATAGACAGACACTATATAAAAGCCAACTCTGGAGTTTGTGGCAAGTTTTTTTTTCTTCCTGATTGTCAACACGTATTGTATTTATTTATTTTACAATATGGATAATGTAAACCTCAATTTGCATTTATTATAATGAACACAAATGTTTGTTTTGTCATCATGTCCACTTTCATACAAGATATGTTAAACAGACTTGAACGCTGTAGAACAGTGGTCTTCAATCATGGGCTGAAGGCCACTGCTGTAGAAAATGCGCTCAACATTTTACTCGATTAAAATACCGATTGAATATTTTTGAGGCAATGTTCTGCTTTGTTTCTGAATATAAATATACCACTAAATGCATAGTTCAGTGTGCCTGACTCCGTTTGTTTTAATCATTGATAAGGGTTTTACTATGGTAAACCCATGCAGAAGCTGTAGTTGACACGATCTTGAACTCCGAAGCCATGCAGCCAATCACAGACAAGTGCTTTGCCGCTGTTTCGGCGCGCCCTTTCAAAGCAACAAGGCTAGTCCACGACATACAATAAGGAAGTAAGCCGGAGACCAGCTAAATAGCTCAATAAGTTAAATACTATTAACAATAACGAGCAATTTACCTCTAGTTAGCGAACCAATCGTTCTATATGCAACCATGATATGGTTGTGAGACTAATATCACCTTTTTATAATTCAATAATAAGCTCACGGGAACTTTTAGGGTGGTTTTATAGAAGCTTTCCGTTTTGTTTACTGTGGTTACCATGATGCTAGCTAGCTAGCAGACTAGCTGAGCAGCTAGCTAAGCTAGTCAATTGATTGTTAGCTAGCAAAAATTATAAATCGAGTTGTTTAGGTGGTTGTCAACCTAAGACTTTAGATGTATACTAACCAACGCGTAGCTATCTGTATTTGCAGTTTATTAACTAGCAGTTTATTAACTAGCAGTTTGGCGTGTGCAAGCTAAGTGAGTTTGCTGGACAATTAAGTGAGCCAACCACCTATTAATAGCTAGTCTAGCTAACCAGTTGCGATTATTTAGGAAGCTCAGGAGTTGACATCCACCACTTTTTGATAGCAGGTAAGTTTACCTCGGTGAGTGCGTACTACGGACTGCGTGTGTATCAGTAAAACTTTTTAGCTGAATATTATTTTGTGTTGATGTCATTGCGTCCCATCATCTAAGGGAACATATTTTCTTAGCTTCTTCAGGTCCTAGTAAATCTCAATTTGGCCTCCACCATGTCAATCGACTTTGATAGCGCAGCCCTGCAAACTCAACATGATGATGAGGAGGAGTACGATCCAGAGGACTACGCACGAGAACAAGAGGTGCTTGAAGGCTACCTTTATTAGTTGTATCATCCTGTAGCAGTACGGACCAAATATTTCCACACTCGCAACCATCCAAAGTGTGCCTTGGATACATTGTATAGACTGACAAGTGTGTTGATAACGGAATTCATATTTTAACAATGTGTGTCTTCTGTGGTGCTTTTGTTGCCAGGCAGCATGCTACTCTTGCAAAACTGACAAAACTGCAAAACTCACATTGGTTTTGTTATAGCAGTAGGCAATATGTGTGTGTGTGTGTCACACAGGCTCTCAACATACCATGTTCATGACATGTCAAGTACTTGTGCTTTATCTTGTAATCCTCGAATTGATACTGTATTTTAAGTTTTGTTAGTGCAGTGAAAATCGTCCAAGTGTGTGTTCTCAAGGTGCATCGCTTGCTCCAATCAGATGTAGGCATGCTGTTACTCACCGCTCAGTAATCTGCTGTACCCTAAACCTGTGTTGTGATTGGCTGTCAAAGGCAGTTGGGTGTGTCATCCATATAACTGGAGCTGCCCAATGTTTTCCCACACTGCTCCTTATTGGTTGCTTCACATCTCACCAATTTTGTATTTAGCACAAATCTGTAAACCAGGATAGTGAGCCATTAAATGGGTTCATTGTGGAACACAGTTTTACTGGAAACTTGGATTTACCACTGAAATCGGACATTTAATTTTATGTTGAAGGCTTTTGCATACTTTAAACTAGTCGGTCAAGTAGAACATATTTGTTACTGTTACACAAAAATGTTTCTGCTCCAGTTAACCAACCTATATGGTCCATGTAGACAATGGGGGTTTGTGGGACAAAAACACAAGAGCCAGGAGCATGCTTTACACGATTTGGATGTTTTATACAGAGGACTCTCTGTATACAGGACTAGCCTACATGCGCCTTAGTGGCTGAAGCGGTTGTGCCTTTTCAGTTAGTTAATGTCGAAGTGGGACATGGGTCCTATGGTGGATGACACTGTGAAGGTTGTGAGGAACATTCAACAGTCCTTGTTGGAAGTAAGTGTAGCTGGTGTTGCTTCTTTTTTTTATACTAAAAGTTCATCAGTGCCTGTCAGGAAAACTTGTCCCGACAGTTGAAAGTCTGGACAAGTCTGTCCTTGTGGTTTTGTTAAGTGTTTTGAGACCAGGGAATGCATGTTTTAGTCAACAAATAGTTTAGCATTCAAGTCAGGAGTCTGAGTTGCAGCTAAAAGATTCTGTCAATATTTTCCTCTTTTAGCTGAACTTGTGACACTTTCTCAGTATTACCCTGTTGCCAAGCAACCCGGGTGAGTCATTTTCATGTTTTTCTTTTCTTCATTCTTCAGTTGCACAAGCTGCTGACAGACCTTCCAGATGACATGCTGGAGGACAGCAGGGAGGAGTCCTCTCCAGAGCTGGATTACTCTGCCTGCAGCAACCAAGACTCCAGTAACAGGTAGCTTAGTCATACGTCCATGGACACTTCTCAGATAGTAGGCTAGGTTTCAGGAGTTATATGTTCATGTTGTTTCTCTTCAGTGACCTTACAAGGTGTTTATTGTACATAACTGAATTGTTTTATTTTAGCCATCTCAGACAACAACAAAAATGGCCCCAACAAACTGAATGGTCTGATCATAACAGACAACAAAGATCTGCCTCCCATGTAGAGGTAAGATGTTGGTTAACCACAGTTTCTTTTCCTGTGGTAGATATTTGATCACTCCATGTCTTAATTAAACGGGCGTGCCTATTAATTAATTGTAATCTTCATTCTTTGTGTCTTTGGAGAACTCTGAGGACAATTTCGACCAAGGCCCCTATCATGTTGAGTACTCCTATGAAGAAAGAGTTTTGGAAATCAATGGCCATGCTAATTCTCCTCAAAGCCAGCCTCTGCCCCATACCTGGACCCAGCCAGGCCAGGAGTACCAGTACAACCATGTGGGCTACAGGTATGCCAGCGCGGGTACAGAGAAGCCTGTAGCCTGTGCTAGTATCTCCACAGAGGAGCAGTACGAGCATGAACCATACCCTCATGGAGCTGCCGGCCATGCAGTGGAATACAGAGGGGAGGAGGGGCAGAGGGACACACAGAGCTATGGAGGTCAAAACGGCACACGGCAACAGTTTCAAGTGAGTGCAGTTTCATTTGAATTGGCTTTATCATCCCAAAGGAAATTCAAGCTTGTATTTGTGCTTTGACCATCAAAATCATGCATTCTTATAGCATTCATTATAGCCTATATAAAACATCACCAAGTAATACTGTTATATACTTTCTTTATAGAACGTTGAGGATGCGGAGTCCGGGGACAGTAGGGTGGATCATTACAAAGCCAGCTACCAGCCCTGCCAACCGTCCAGCCAGCCCAAGATGTTCAACTCAGAGTCCTGCCAAGAAGGCGGACATTTTGACCAACTGCAGAGGGAATTCTTGGACTCCGCTCAGAGTAAGTTCTCTCATATTGACTTTGTTGTGAGCCAGCATATGAGGGGGGTCAAAAAAATGATCTAAACTGATTTGCGTTTCAGACACTGCTGAGAGTCAACAGCTTGCTCAGATGGAGATATTGAACAAGGCCCAGCTGAGACAAATGGAAGATCTGGAACGTAAACTGGAGGACTCAAGGCGCAACATGAGATACCTGGAGCATCAGTTTGCCATTGTGAAAGGTATGTTGCGTGAGCGTAGCACACGGTCTCTTATGCGTACGGTATTGACAACGCGCCTGACCTTGCAGATGAGAAGGATGGGATGGTGGTGACTCTGAAGGAGTCCAGCCGGCTCATCGAAGAGGCACAGGATCGAGAGGTTCAGCTGCTGAGTACTGTGAAGTCCCTGGAGCAAAAGGTTCATTCTCTGACGGAACGAGACCACGAAGTAAGCATCCAGGTCCAAATGAAATCGGTCATGCCTTTCCCAGTCAAGGGAAACACAAGTCTGTCTACTTCCAGGGAGTCAGTGATTGTCTGTTTTGTGCCGAACAGAACACGAAGAAGCAGCGCGTGGCGGACGCCGCGGTGGACAGCATGCAGCAGCAGATGATGGAGCTGGGGCGCTCCGACACGCTGTCCAGAGCGCGGGAGAAGCACGACCGGGACATGTCTGCCGTGAGGGAGAAGCACGAGGCCAAGCTGCTAGTGCTGCAGCAGCAGATGGACACCTGCTCCCAGGCCCTGGAGGAGCAGGTTAGTGCTTACACACATCCCAACAACTCACTCATTCAGTTGTTGTGCTCGTCTTTAGTATCACAAATTGTGTCAGATGTGTGTTCAAATAACGAAACTTTGTGGGTAGGAAAAAAAGGGTTAGACCTTTCTCCCCTAAGGTAAACAGCTCCTTTGTAGTGGCCCAGAGGGAGTCTGTGAGGACAGTAGTTGATGGTTGTGTTGTCAGACGGAGCTGGCCCAGAGACTGCGGGAGCAGGTGAAGCAGCTGGAGCGCAGGAGAGAGGAGGAGCAGGTGGAGAGAGCTGCAGTCATCAACACCCTTACTCAGCGCCTGGAGGAGGGCCAGCAGCAGTGTGCCAAACTGCTCCAAACAGGTGACTTGCTGTTTGTCCAGTTCACTTCCTGTCAAATCAACACAAACGCAGGAAAAAGTATTATTTCAGTGTATACTTCAGTAATACACATTGACGTACTGGCATATGAAGACTTGTCATCGCCACTAACTCTTTTCATGTTCTAGGTTCAGTGCAAGAGATGAGCCAGTTGCAAATCAAACTCCAGCAAGTTCAGTCAGCCAAGACCTTGAGTGAAAACATGAACCAAGTCCTCCAGGTTGGGAAAACATCTCTCCATGTCCTGTGTTGATATAGACGTAGTCAGAAAACATCTCTCCATGTCCTGTGTTGATACAGACATAGTCAGAAAACATCCCTCCATGACTGTGAAGACGCTCAAACTCTTCTCTCCTCGTTTACCAGGAGGACCTGAATGATCTGAAGGAGCAGATCACACTGTATGAGTCAGTGGTAAAGCATGGAGTGATATCGCCAGACCTCAACAGGGACTGGGAAAGACATCTGTCAGAGTCTTACGTGGATTTAGGAATCAAGGAGAAAAACTTGAAAAACGTCCGGGCTCACAGGTAGGCCCTGGCCAATCAGAATTATTCTTCACGAGTGTGGAATATTAAGTGTTGGCTTCATATTGGTCCATGAGCTTCTCATAATAATAATAATAATAATATTTAACACTCAGAAATATTAAGTGCGTACTGCCTTCCTGTTCAGCACTCCCCTGGCCGGCCTGTCAGGCCCCTCGCAGCCCCGGGACGAGGCTGTGAGGGAGCTGAGGGCTGAGCTGCAGCGCTCTCTCGCCTGCCTGAAGGGCAAGAGGCAGAAGATCAGCCTGCTCCAGGAGGAGCTCCGCCACTCGCGGGAACGCCTGGACAAGCTGCAGGCTCAGCTGGAGCAGGCTCAGGTCACCACCGCCACGGTGAGGACCAGCTGGGGATGTGTCCCTGTGTCGCTGTGTCCCTGTGTGACACGGCCTGGTCTGACTGGATCAGGGTGTCTGTGTCGTACAGGTCAGAGGAGCCGCCTCAGAGAAGCTTCCGGACTCGACAGCTGTCCAGAAGGACGTCTTGAGACTGCAGGAAGAACGACAACGTCTACTAGAACATGTACAGGTGAGCGTCTGGCTGAGGAGCGTGAAGGATCTGTTACCTATGGATCTATTACCAACGTGTTTGTTTATCTATTTCTAACATTTCAGCTGCTAGAACAAAAGAACAAGGAGCTGAGGCAGAGCGAGGAGAAGGTGAGGGCGGCCAACACAGAGCTGTGCTCCAAGATGAGGGAGATGATCCAGGAGCTGGACCAGGAGAAGCAGGAGGCCGCGGAGAGGTGAGCAGTTAGAGAGAGAGAGGAGAGCGAGAGAGAGAGGGAAGCAACTAAACTGTGGCAAGTTCCCGCCTGCTGACGACTGTCGTCTGTCTCGGTGACCGCGCCCCCCAGGTATGAGAGGACCCACCTGCAGTACAGGGACGACGTGGTGAACAGGCTCCGAGCACAGCTGACCCTGGAGCACGCAGATCAGCTCCAGCAGCTCACTGCTGAACACCAACAGCAGCTCCAGCAGCTACAGTGAGAACCCATCCTGTAATGACACCGTCTTCTGTACCCTCCCCCTGTCCTCGATCACACCAAACGTGTTTCTCCACAGATGCAAACTGTCTGAGGTCAGTGCTGAGATCGTGGCTGTGCAGGAGTGCTACATCTCGGTCTGCAAGGAAAAAGACCTGCTGGAAGAGAAACTGCAGAGCGGATCTGAGGCAGAGGCTGAGATGAGGGAGAACGAGGTGACCAACGCAGGTTTGATCTGTCCCATGGTGTGGAGCGTAGCACACGCTACGAACACAACTCCATCACCACCCCCAGGTGGTGATGGAGTTGTGTTGTTTCTTAGCTGAGGATGAGAGAGGAGAGCCGCACAGCCCTGGAGGAGATGAGGGCCGAGCTGGAGAGGCAGCATCAGACTGCAGTGGACCAGCTGCAGGCTGTCTGGTCTAGTGAGACAGAGAGACAGATCCAGGATCAGGTGACCTCTGCCAAGGCTGCATGGCAGGAAGAGCAGGAACAGGTACATCCTCCCAGATCATCCTCCTGATCAGTGTGATCGTGCCAATACTGCCCCCTGGTGGATCCTGTTATTGCTCACTATTGTCTATTGTGATAACATGGGCGTGGCTGTATAGATGTATTAAGTTAATACGTTTAGAAAGGCTTGACAAATATTTTCAAAAAAAGTTTGGGGAAAAAAATTCTCATGTCTGGGGAAACTCTGCTCTGGGTCTGTGTTTTCTTTTTGTCCTTTTTATAATTGGTCTAATGGTGGTAGCCTTGTTTGTTATTTGTTGCATATTGTCTTGGATCTTCATTATGTTTATATAGATAGATAGAAAAAATCTAGTTTCTCTCACCAGTGTTTGATACCCCCACAGAGGGAACGTGCCTGGGCTCAGAGGCTGGAAGAGGCCAGGGAGGAGGCCAGGGAAGAGGCCAGGGTCCAGACCCACAGAGCCAGCCGTGAGGAGGCCTCCCAGACGGAGGGCAGGGCCAGCCCTGAGAGCTTCAGCAGAAAGGAGCTGGAGGACAGGCTCAGGGCTGAGAGACTGAGGCTGCTCCAGGAGGCTGACTCTGACAAACACACGGCCGTGCAGGACACTCAGAGAGAGATGCGGGAGATACACCTGGAGGACATGACCAAGCAGGTTAGAAACATCCAACACACCTGGGGTTTTGAGCTCTTTATAGCTCTTGAATCATTGAGATGTTTATTAAGGAAACACTTGCCTGTGTCTCAGGTCATGGTACTGATGCGCTGGTTTTAATTCCAAGGTGGAAGGCGCAGTAACCAGGGCCTACAGCCGCTGGCTTGAAGACCTAACCTCTCTCCCAGAGTACAAAGCGAATCTCCAGAGAGAGCGAGAAAAATGGGACGAACGACAGGACGAACATGTTCAAGAGCAGGTAGCAACAACAAATCAAGCATTTGACGCTTCGTGTGCGCCGGTCTGTCCTGTACTAAGGCTCTTCCCTAATAGGGAGTCAGGTGGCTGAGCGGTTAGAGAATCGGGCTAGTAATCAGAAGGTTGCTGGTTCGATTCCTGGCCGTGCCACACAACGTTGTGTCCTTGGGCAAGGCACTTCACCCTACTTGCCTCGGGGGGAACGTCCCTGTACTTACTGTCAGTCGCTCTGGATAAGAGCGTCTGCTAAATGACTAAATGTAATGTAAATGTAATAAGCGCCGGGTGACGTGGATTCTCTCTCCTGGGTGTGCCAGGTGTCCTTGGCTCTGAGGGTGGCAGAGGACCAGTGGCAGCAGAGGCAGAGTGTGGCTCTGGAGGAGCGGGGGCCAGGGGGCCAGCAGGTGGAGGAGCTCCAGGAGAAGCTGGTGTCTCTGCAGAGCCAGCTGGAGCGCGTGAAGGGGGAGGAGCCCGCCCTGCTGAAGGCGGAGCTGGCCGGGGCCAAGGCTGTCTGGAACCGGGACAAGCAGCAGGAGATGTCCTCCCTCCAGACCCTCCATGAGCGGGAGCGTCACGCTCTGATCCAGGAGCAGCGCGTCACGCTGGAGCAGGAGGTGCAGCGGGCCGTGCAGCGGGCCAGGGAGGACGCCGAGCGCCACAGGAAGCAGCTGGTCCTGCAGAAGGAGGCGGAGCTTCAGCAGGCTCTGAGGGACAGGCGGAAGGAGTGGAGAGCCCAGCAGGAGAGCAGGGACCAGGAACTGAGGAGGCAGGGCAGAGAGGAGGCCCAGCAGGAGCTCCAGGCTGGGCTGGCTGAGGCCCTCAGAGAGGCCCAGGACCTGCTCCTCAGAGAGGCCCCCACTCAGCCCCCTAACAGGGGGGAGGACAGGCCGGCCTGCTGCTCTGCCCAGGAGGGGGGTATAAGACACATCCTCCAGTCGGCATGCAGAGAGATGATTTCCAGAGCTGTGGGCCAGGCCAAGAAAGAGTGGGAGAGGGTAAGGATATCTACGTATTTGTCCCAGTTTGTAACAAGCGCTGATTCATAACAGCTGCGACCGTTTACCCTGCGTCGCATTGTGGGACGAGGGAAGCTCATTTTGAAGACAAAAAATGCACTGGTAGCTGTGGATTGTTTTGCTGAATCCACACAGTGCAGACTGACTTGGACTCTGGTGTTCCACTGTGGAGTCTAATATTTTTTTTTTTTTATCAGTGTTCCACATCTGTGTTGAAACACGATCCTCCAACTCCACGGCTGTGTTTATCTGCAGGGGGGCTATCTTACAGTCCAGTTTTGACTAACCTTGTTTTATGGCTGTTTTCCCCTCAGATAAGTGAGGACAGACTGGCTTGTGTGTTGAAAGACACCCAGCAGTGTCACGAGAGAGAAGTCAGCCAGATCCACAGTATGTGGCATTTGAATTCCCCAACATTGTCTAAATGTCTCCATGAATTCCTCCATTAACCTTAAGTGTGTTAAAGCGTGATTCAAACTCAATAGCACAGTATATTCTCCTAATGAAAGTACAATAGGGTTTATGTCAAGCTTGACCGCTCTTCCAGACACGGTGGCCCAGAAGAGACAGGAGGGGCGTTGTGGTAAACAGTGCGCTGAGACTGTGGCCAAGCTGAGGAGGAAGAACCAGGACCTGCAGAAGCATCTGGAGAAGGCCTGTCGCCAGCTCCAGCTCACCGTCAGAGAGAACAAGGCCAGCATGCAGCGCCTCAAAGGTGACCCTCGCACACCCCCATTTACGCCCCCCCCCCTTGTATGTCTGTACAACGTTAGAAGGGTGAGATGACCCTGACCTGGTGAACTCTGCTCCCCTGCAGAGGAGCACGAGGACAGGATGCGGCGGGAAGAAGATGCCCTGCAGAAGCTGGGGGGAAAGAAACAGCCCCAGGAATCCTCTCTGTGAGTAACATTTCTATCAGGAAGTTTATGCTATAGTCACGTGTCCACTCACAAGGTGACTCCTATTGTGTCGTATTGAAGATATGTGTGTATTTGGATGATTTATGACAAATGAGCTCTTCTCTCAACAGCGGCTCAGATAACCCACAGAGTATTCAAGCTGGCCTTGAAGAGATGAAGGAACAGTACATGAACGCTATCGGAAAGATCAGAGGTCAGTAAATCAGTTCTTGTTTTCTCGCAGTCCCGTGGCTTGTCTCCTGTGTCAGGCCCTGGCTGTGGGCCCAGGACCTGTGAGTCGTGTTGCTGCCGGCTCGCGCTGACACCTGGGGGGTTGTGTTTGTCAGGAGACATGCTGCGCTACCTCCAGGACAGCAAAGAGCGAGCGTCTGAAAGGATCCGTGTGGAGGTGCTCCGGGAGAGGAGGGACACAGCCAGGACGATGAGGCAGTACTACCTGACGTGTCTGCATGAGCTGCTGGAGGAGAGCGGGCAGAGCACAGGGTGAGCGGGCAGGGTGAGCGGGCAGAGCGCAGGGTGAGCGGGCAGAGCGCAGGGTGAGCGTGCAGAGCGCAGGGTGAGCGTGCAGAGCGCAGGGTGAGCGTGCAGAGCGCAGGGTGAGCGTGCAGAGCGCAGGGTGAGCGGGCAGAGCGCAGGGTGAGCGGGCAGGGTGAGCGGGCAGGGTGAGCGGGCAGAGCACAGGGTGAGCGGGCAGAGCGCCCTCCGTCTGACAGCTACCAAAAGCATTAGCATGCCTTAATGTCTCCTCTTCGCTGTTGTCCCTCTCCCTTGTCCTCCCCCTCATAGAGCTGAGAAAAAAATTATCAATGCTGCAAGGAAGCTAGCAGCCATGGCCAAGGCCCTGGAGACTCCTACCAAGAAGAACTCAGCGACGTATCGCACCCTACAGCGTAAGTTGTTTTAATTCATGTGAGCAGGAGAAGAACTCGAAGGAGAACATTTTGACCGCTGACAAGTAAGTTTCTTATATGTGGTATGATGTCATGTCGCCAGGTTCATCATCAAACACCGACGCTACCATCGAAAACAACCGCGGTGGAGTTTCCAGTTCCAGTAAACATCAGTCACCCGAAGCCTCCGTCCCAGAAACCAGCTGTGAGAAGTGGACAGTGGAGAGCAAGACAGACAGGACAGAACCAGCAATGTCGAGGACCAGGACCAAGCCCACGGGAAAAGCCCTCTACCAGGACCTCCTCACGAGCGGAAAGCTGAAAACACCAAAAGACGCTTCATCTAAAGCCCACCTCCTTCCAGCTCACCCCCCCTCTCCCCGACCCGCTCCCCAGGCTGGGCAGGCCTCGCTGGGGGAGTTCCACCACAGGGGTTTGACTGACGCCAATGTGACTCTGCGGAACCAGAGCAGAGAGGTGTACCTGCAGGGTGTGGACACAGCAGACGACCCCCTGGATTCCCAGAGGACAGCCACTCTCATCCAGGAGACTCCCGTCAGGGACGGCGGCCAGAGCGACTGGAGTTTGTTCAGCAACCCCGGACCTGGAGACGTGTTTATCCCGGTCCACTCCTACTCCAGCAGGAGGGAGGACACCCCCCTCCTCCCTCTGTCTGCTGCCTCATCTGACCTGCGGGAGTTTGGAAGCCTCACCGCTGACCACTCTGACATGACTGTTTATAAGGAGATAGCAAACATGCCACCCCACACCAAAGACTCAACGCTAACCAGTGTTCTGAGGAGTGCACACAGGGATCCTGTTCCAGGCTCTGAGGGGAAGATACTGGCCCCTCTGTGCTCCAAGAGCCTGTCCCCAGAGCTGAATCTCTGCCAGCAGGACAGTGGCTTCGACAGTCCTTTCACCTTTCGGAAATGAGAGATGAATACACACCAGGGGAGGTCTTGTTTTAAGGGATTTTCCCTGCGTCAAATTAATTTGGTATTTCCTGTCGATTAATTCTCTGTCATGTTGCCGCTTCTGCCTTCCGTTTGTGTAAGAAGGGGCACAATCGTTCCTCTTGAATATAGAGTGGTGTGTGAGGTGAATGCCAACATGATAGTTTGAGTGTTGTGGGAATCAAGTGAGAAACCTTGTTACACGTCTCAGTTACCAAATTTCTAAATGTCATTGTTGATTTATGGATTTCTGAGGTTTTATGTAGTTTTTTTAATTTATTTTTTTACATTTTATATTTATAAATTAATTAGATATGCTGTGCATAAAAATAAAAATCCAATATGATAGTGTTGTCATCTATTAAATAACACAATTTGAGTACTATTAAAAGATATTAGCCTACAATAAAACCATGAAGATACGGTGTAACTTGTACCACTACCACTTGGGGTATACTTTCCCGTTATGACATTCCTCGTGGCTTCAACATTAACAACCACGCCTACAAAAAAGGCGCAATGCAATGCTTTTATAAGCACAAACGTTGCCGTTAAAAGCTTGTCGATTGTAGCTACCTGTATTTGACCGTCTTGTCAGGCTAACCATGAGTATGTGGATAGGTTTCTTGGCGGTATGTTTGTGTATCGGAATCTTACGTTACCTCTATCCCTACTTTCTTAAGGATGTCCAATTCGTACTGAGAACTTCAAAAATCGGATATCGCCTTGCGAAATATAGAGAGACTAACTACACGATTCTAGATCGTTTCTTAGATTCCGTAAAAAGGCACCCGCACAAATCTTTTATTCATTACAATGACGTAACTTATTCGTACTCGGAAACTGATCAGAAGAGTAACAAAGTTGCAAGAGCCTTGTTAGAGCACAGTCCTTTGACAGAGGGGGATACCGTTGCACTTTTCCTTGGGAATGAACCATTCTTTCTCTGGATTTGGTTAGGGTTGGCAAAAATAGGATGTGCTGCGGCATTCCTGAACTATAACATGAGGACAAAATCATTGCTGCATTGCTTTTCATGCAGTGGAGCCAAAGTGCTGATCGCTGCTGAAGGTATTATAGCCATTGTGAATTACAATTCAGATCTCCGTTCTTTTGAACGTTTTCTGATGTACTGTCTTTTCAGAGTTGAAAGAAACTGTTGAAGAGATCCTCCCAACTCTGATGGAGCAGAATGTTTCTGTGTACATCCTCACTGATGAATGTACAACAGCAGGCATGCACAGCTTCAAAGACAAGATCAGTCAAGCCTCGGGCGAGCCACTGCCCATACGCGTCAGGTCCAGAGTCACACTGGGGAGTCCTGCTGTGTATATTTACACATCTGGCACTACAGGTAACCAACTGCTACTCAGCATAAAATAACAATGTGTTTAAGTAGCTGTCTCGTACGATAAACCATTTATCTGAGAAACAGTAACAGAAGTTACACACCTCACGGCAGAGATTTCTTTCTTCTGGACTGTTGGACATTGACATTTAATTTTCAAAGATTTCCTCCCAATTGCTCTCGGCATGTTGAAAGTGTTTAAGTAGCCATTCCTCATATTGTCACACATGCTATTTGTCTTTGTCTCCTAAGGGCTACCAAAAGCAGCCATGATAAATTATCAAAGGCTGTGGGCAATGTCTTTCCTTCAGTCTATTGCCGGAGTCTGTTCCACGGACGTAATGTACATTAATCTTCCCCTCTATCACACTGCTGGCTTCATGGGTTTTACAGGAGCCATAGAGAGGGGTATGATTTGAGTTTGTTCAGACTGTGTTGCATGTTGCTACTGTTGGATTGAACAGAATGTTTCAAAATCCTTGAAACATCTAAATGCTGGTTATATTGAAGTTTTAAAACTTTTCTCCTTCCAGGTATCACGATTGTACTACGAAGTAAATTTTCAGCATCTCAGTTCTGGGAGGACTGCAGAAAGTTTAATGTTACTGTTATCCAGTACATAGGTGAAACCATGCGCTACCTCTGCAACACTCCCGAGGTAAGGTACGCTCACCTGAACTTTGATCCAGTGTTACACAATCACTCTAAAGGAAGATCACACTAACTGCAAGCAAGTGCATGTTATTTGCAGTTTTCTTTCACTGTGCTCTCCCTCAACAAACCCTGTATTCTTTCACAGAAGTACAATGATAAAAACCACAAAGTAAAAATTGCAATAGGGAACGGTATACGAGCAGATGTTTGGAAAGAGTTTTTAAACCGATTTGGAAACATCAGTATCAAGGAGCTGTATGCCTCAACAGAGGGAAACATGAGCTTCATAAATTATGCTGGAAAGATTGGTGCAGTTGGGAGAGTTAACTTTTTCCACAAGGTATATGTCTTAACACAGTCCAATATGAATTCATATTATTTGTTTGACTTCATAGCCAACAATGTTTTTGATTTTGTATTCCTATAGAGGGCCTTTCCTTATGCCCTGATTAAATATGACACAGAGGAAGGAGACCCTTTAAGAGACTCAAAAGGTTTCTGCATGGAGGCTGCTAAAGGTACTCTTTTGAGATAACAGAAAACGCAAATTCTTAATTGTACTTCTTCACATTCACGATTGGCACAGACGCAACTTTTCTTTGAAATGTTTCTTTTGTCTATATCTCAGGTGAGACTGGGCTCCTCATATCTCAGATAACACAGAAGGCACCGTTCATTGGCTACGCTCGAGATTTACAGCAAACAGAGAGGAAGAGACTTCACAACGTGTTTCAGAAGAGTGACCTGTACTTCAACACCGGAGATCTGCTGAGCACTGATCAGGAGGGTTTCCTCTATTTCCAAGATCGGATTGGAGACACTTTCAGGTGATCATACCATTCTCAGGTGATAATGTCCAGTAATTTCAAACTCCTGAGGAAGAATGTTACTTATAATCTGCTCTCGTTTCATTACAGATGGAAAGGAGAGAATGTGTCAACTAATGAAGTGTCTGATATCCTTACAATGGCCCATTGTATAGAAGAGGCCAATGTTTATGGGGTTCAAATACCAGGTTCATGTTTGTTTTTTTTGTCTCCTTTGTTGTCTTTCTCTTATCAAACATTTTACAACATATGTGCCTTTGTACTGTAGGTGTATTATAAAGGCTTCTGTCTCTTTGTCCTTTAATAGGTCAGGAGGGGAGGGCTGGAATGGCTGCTATAACATTAAGGGAAGGAGTACAGTTTGATGGTGCTAGTTTATTCAAACATGTCGAGGCATATTTACCTGCCTATGCCAGACCACGATTCTTAAGAATTCAAGTAAGATCTCACCTAATCCTATGATAATCTATCGCTTCATCAATAGGATTAGGAATAATGTAATTCTGGGTCATTAACATTGCCCTAGTTAATTTCCTTTTTTTTTTTTTTTTTTTTTTTTTTTTTTACAGAGTTCTTTGTCAGTGACTGGTACCTTTAAACAGATGAAGGGGAAGTTGGTGGGTGAAGGATTCAGCCCAGACAGAGTCACAGTCCCTCTGTTCTTCCTGGATGAGAAACTCAGAAGTTACCAACCTCTCACTCCACAGATTTTCCATACAGTAGAATCTGGAGGACTAAAACTGTGATTCTTACAAGACAGAATTTGCTCTGAATTTAGACGACAAGAAGTTAAGACAAAGATAATAGGTTTTAGTTCACTGTTTAAGATTGCCTATAATAATATAATATATAAGAATGCAATTTAACTGTATCCCTAAATTGTTATTGTTTATTAAGTGTGTATTGTGTAAATTGTATGAGTAGCTGTAAGCAAGTGGGACATGCTTTGATTGTAAAAGAGGCAATCTTTTCCTCAAGGAAATCTGAGCACAAATGCTCACATAAGACCTCATTCTGTTATCTAAAACGTCCACTTCAGGGTGTTTTTTTTCTACGGATCAAGAACGCTTTTGTAAATCTCACCCAATTGGAGTAAGGAAAAGCGGTTGCGTGATACACACGCCTACTTCACTGCGGTTGCCATGTTCATTGTTAAAAAATAATAAACGAGATGTGAGTCAGTATTACAGTTGTTTAACTATTTATTTTTATGTAGTTTATTAATATGCAGTTAACTTTAGGAAAATTATCTTGGGCATAGTTAGCCTACATAAAACGAAACATAAAAGATAACATTTGATGCTGATTCTGTTCTGTATATTCTCTGTGAGAATGAACACGAAAGAAAAATAGTGTAAATGTGGATTGAAACTCACTCTGGCAACCAAGAGATTATCGGGAGGGAGGTAGGGAGGAGGGACCTTGCGATGTCCACCGCCCACTACGCTATCCCAGGTCTTACTGGGTGGTTGAACTTCGTAATCAATTCGGATAGTTAAATGTATTAAGTCTAAAACTGTAAAGTCGTAGCGACAAGTAATTTTTTCCAAGATGCTCATTTGGTTTACGATTTTAGCCGGCATAGCAATTTTGCCTGTTTTCTTGAAAACATGGTTTCCATACTTTGGCCAAGATTTTTCGTATATAATGAAATGTATTGTACTTGGAATAAGATTGGCAAAATACAAGAGGAAACCGTTCTATAGTATTTTGGACTGCTTTTTGGATGCGGTGAAGAAACATCCGAACAAAACTTTTATACATTTTGAGGGTAAAGCGCACTCATACTCGGAGGTGGATAAACAGAGCAACAAAGTCGCCAGAGCGCTGCAAACTCACGCCCGTCTAAAAGAGGGGGACACCGTCGCTCTGTTCTTGGGGAATGAGCCTTGTTTTGCGTGGACATGGCTGGGCCTGGCCAAACTGGGCTGTGCAGCAGCACTCCTGAACTTCAACATCAGATCAAAGTCACTCTTACATTGTTTCTCATGTTGCGGGGCCAAAGTGATCATTGCTTCGGCAGGTAAATAACAGTTTGAGTTCCACTTCTAAATAGTTTTGCACCGTTATGAAACGATATGAAATTACTTTAGACATATGCCTAAACTAATATGGCATATAAAGCGAAGCCAATAACTTCTTGCAATTCTGTATTGAACTGTTGGCACCTGAGTAAATAAAGAGATCAGGAATGTGAAATAGGCCACCACGTGCTGAATTGCTCAATGGGACGATGTTACAAGAGCTGAAGGCCCATCTGTCTTTGCAGAGCTGAAGGGTGCAGTGGATGAAGTGCTGCCTGTGTTGAGACAGCAGGGAATCTCTGTGTACCTGCTTTCAGAGGAGTGCAGCGTAGAGGGCATCCACGCCCTCTCAGACAACATCTCCCAGGCCTCAGACGAGCCTCTGTCACCCGACCTGAGGTCAAATGTCACCTTTAGAAGCGCCGCTCTATACATTTACACCTCTGGGACCACAGGTATGTAACATGCTGTGCGCTTCGTACATACCTTCGAAAAAAAGGTATGTAACATGCTGTGCGCTACGTATTTGGTTTCCCTCACAGATTATCTTTAAACCACTGCACGTTCTTCTTTTCATTCAAGGGCTACCAAAAGCAGCCCTGGTCACTCACGAGAGGGTTTGGGCCGCATCCTTCATCCAAGCTGCATCAGGAGTGACGTCAGAGGATGTGTTCTACATCAACCTGCCCCTCTATCACAGCGCTGGGTTCCTCATCGGACTGTCTGGTGCCATTGAGAGAGGTAGAACCGCTTACTATCTTCCTGTGAAACTGCAAATACACGACTGTATCATTATCATAGCAGAGAATCTAAGATAATCAAATATGCATCTAAGAAGACATTAGACAAAATGAGTTAGAATTATATTTTCTGTATCTTACACAGGCATAACAGTTGTACTGAGAAGAAAATTCTCGGCCTCTCAGTTTTGGGAAGACTGCAGAAAGCACAATATAACAGTGATGCAATACATAGGTGAAACCATGCGCTACCTCTGCAATACACCCAAGGTAATGTTAACAAGTCTACTCTTAGAAGTCACACCTGTGTACGACTTGAGTTGAATGAAAGTATTTTTTAATCCTAGTACTCAGCCAAGGTACTCAAAGTATGTGCACAAGCTATGTCATTGTTGTAGTGGAAAATCTTATGACCTAGAAAATGTTAATTGATTAGCTATATTTATTAACTTTGTTACACACATTAAAAAGTTCCAGTCAAAATGTATTGGCTTTGACCCTCAAAGTGAGTTTCGACAACCTTTCTGTTCTATTTTCAGAAAGACAATGAAAAGGACCACAAAGTAAGGATTGCCATTGGCAATGGTGTCCGACTAGACATTTGGTCTGAGTTTCTGAATCGATTTGGTGATATTCACGTCAGGGAATTGTATGCTGCCACCGAAGGAAATATTGGCTTTATCAACTACACAACAAAGATAGGTGTGGTGGGAAGGGTCAACTTTCTCCACAGGGTGGGTAGTTACTTAACTACGGCATTAACTGAAAGATTTCCCTATCTATAATTGGCTGTTTGTGACAAAAGGAACCTTTATGCAATTGTGTTTTTCAGTATTTGTTTCCCTACACTTTGATCAAGTTTGACATTGAGAAGGAAGAGCCTGTGAGGAATGCTAAGGGTCTGTGCATTAAGGCAGCCAAAGGTTAGTCAGATGCTGCTGGTTAGTTTTTGTTGTTATGGCAACTGTGTTGTTGTTACAATTTCACATCCATGTTTAAGCAAATGTAATTTTCCTTTTCTCTACACCGCAACTTTGACCCCATGTTAGTTTATTATGGAATAAGGACTTTGTGCTTTCTTTGAGCAGGTGAGACAGGGCTTTTGGTTGGAAAGGTGACCAAGAGATCTCCCTTTGTTGGCTATGCTGGGAACCAGCAGCAAACAGAGAAGAAGAGACTAAGGGACGTCCTGCAGAAAGGTGATCTGTACTTCAACACCGGGGACTTGCTTCGTATAGACAGTGACAGCTTTGTGTACTTCCAGGACCGAGTTGGGGACACCTTCAGGTAGGTTTCTCTCACAGGTGTAATTGTTTTCTCTGATTTGACGTTGACCAATAGAATGGGATAAGGTGAGACACGTGTCATTCCTGCGAATGTTCCTGTTTTAGGTGGAAAGGGGAGAATGTTGCCACAACGGAGGTGGCAGATATTCTTACAATGGTTAAATGCATCGCACAGGCTAACGTATACGGGGTACATGTAGAAGGTAAATACATATTTTTAATTTGGGGGGGGTGTTCTTTTTTCTAGTTTTTCTATTTGTATATGTACGGTCTGTTACAGTGTCCAATACTTTTTTAATTGTGGTTATTTTGTCTCTCAAGGCCATGAAGGGAGGATTGGAATGGCAGCTGTAATATTAGAGGAGGGGGAAGAATTCGACTATGATGGCACTTTCAAGACAGTCGCTAACTACCTCCCAGCCTACGCAAGACCACGGTTCATAAGAATACAGGTGAAGTCAAATGTGCAAGTGATTTTAATTGGTAGCTAATCCCTATCCACTTGATGGTTTTAGTTGTGGAATTAATACTGCTTTGTGTTATATCACAATAGTAATCGAATATATAGTGCACATTTATGTATTTTTTGCTAATCACTTTTCCAAACAGCTGTACGTGTGCCTGTTTTTTCACCGTGAGTACAGTAAAACTTTGTACTCCTTGCTTAAAAAGGACATTTTGTTTTCTAGAGCTCTTTGGAGATGACTGGAACATTCAAGATGAAGAAAGTGAGGTTGGTAGAGGACGGGTTCAACCCGTCTACCATCCAAGATCGTTTGTACTTTCTTGATTCTGATAAAAAAACATATGTTCCACTTACTGAAGAGATATACTCCTCAATTGCTTCAAGGGAGATCAAGTTGTAGTCAAAATGTGATTGAAATGTACGATAAACAGTAAAGTAAAAAATCCTAATTGTTGACATGGGTAATGATCCATGTAAGCTAGTTGTTTTCATGTTCATAACAGGGAATGATAAAACTGTAATCATGGCGACAAGTAGGATGGCCAACTAATCTCAGGGATATATTTGATTATGTAACATAAAGTAAATACAGTATATGATGGTTATGCTTAATAATACATGTTCTTTGTTTGTTTTGATTGCAAAACAATAGTTGTATAATATCCTATGGAAGCTAAACTATAGTATGTGATAATCTTGATAAACTAACATTTACGTATGCAGTATGTTGTACTTATCAGAAGATTATTAAAACTTGATTCTTAAACACAAACTTGATTCTTGTCAAATACTTAAGCTAAAGTTACAAGATATCCGCGTTTTCTCATACAAGTATCAACATTATTTAGCATTTGTGTCCTGCATAGATAATAATTTAAACTCAATCCTTGACTGATCATTTGGTTAACAGCAGGACCATGTTGCTAGACCGCTACTAAGAAGTACCTAAGCATTGTGCAGTGAATGGGTGGCAAAAGTGTTATTTAAATGTTTTATAGCACAGTATCTGACAACAGCAACTGGAAGCATGTACGAGGGTTGATGTCTGCTTCCTTGTTTGATGTATCTCTATGTGTTGAACTTTTGAACCATAGGGGTCATTCACCCTAAATGATAGGCCTTCACAATTATTAACTTTGTCCATCAATCCCAATACCTAAACTACACACTGTGTCCAAAGTGTTATGGTAGTATGCCAATTGACATTTTATGTTTCGAAGTAGTAATAGAGTAATAGTTGAGTAAAAGTTGATTCCAATGGTGGAATCAACTCCCCACCTCCATCAGGGACACTGACTGTCTCCCCACCTTCAAGAAAAGGCTCAAGACGCACTTGTTCCGGGAGTACAACGGCACTTAGGAATGCTTGGCTGGACCTGATGTTAGTTTCCTCCAGGATCACAATGACTCGTATTGAGAGACTTGTTGCTCTTGTTGGTTAGTTGTAATGGTTTCAAATTCTTGTACTCGATGTGAAATATTTTACTGTTGATTGTTTTTTCTACAGGTACACTCTTGCACTCTTGTGGGGAGTTTCATGTTGTTCAATTGTAACTTGTTTAAGTTAACTGCATGCTCTTATGGTTCTTCCCTTTGGCACTCATTTGGTTTTCCACCATGTATGTTTCATGTTTTGGCTGCTCGCAACGTTTGGGGCTATCTCGTTGTTATGATCAGTGACCCATGCTCTTTTGTAAAGCTCTCTCTTGGAAGTCGCTTTGGATTAAAGTGTCTGCTAAATGCATAAATGTAAATGTAATACATTAATAGAGTAGCAATGTAGTTTGTTTGGATCTTGGATTTGATCCAGTTGACAATGTATTTCTTTTTAGTGCAAAATCTAACCCTTACATTTTTGACTGGAGTTGGTTTTCTTTAGGTGAGAGATCATCTTCCATTTATGAGAACAAGTTGACCAAGGGGATCCTCTTGTTGTGACATCGAGTGCTTTATATTTGATTGTTGGCCAGCTTGTTTGAGATTACAGAACTTTAGAGTTCTTACTTCCATTCTGTAATGCAATTTCTCCCAAATGTCAAAAAACAATCACAGGAAACCATGTCTTACTTTAAAAATTATTTTATTTATTAATACAGTGGTATACTTAGAAATGTGTTGCAAAGGAAAGAAAAACATCGAACAAAATTAAAAAATAAATAAAGAGAATGCCAGCCAAACAGGAAAAGAAACTAGTGTTGGATTAAAGCAGTGTTATCATATCAAAAGAAAATAGTACTGATGTGCCATAATAAATTGTCTATTAGTACAAAAATACATTTCAGGGCACACAATACAGCATCCAGTATCACAAAGGAGGGCCGACTCTTTAAAGCAGACCCCTCTGGAGTACAGATCTTTTAAACCAAGCACTTTTCTATTTTGTAAATAAGAATAAAAAGTTTTCTGACTGTTAAAAATGCCTTTAAGTAGTGTGTATATGTGGTAGAAAAGTTGAATTTATTACTGCTTAGATCAGTTCCAAGGCTCAGGGGTATAACCAGAATATAAACATAACCAATGCTTCGTCTTTTTTAAGAAACATTTTTCCTCTTTTATACAAAATAACAAAGATGTACAAAAGTTCATTTACAGAGAACCAAGGCCATATGCTAGCAATATGTACAGCCACAATTAATTGTAACATTTTCTAGTGTTTTGTATTTCCTCTGACTTCATATGCATAGCAGTAACAGAAAGCATACCTTTTCATCAGCCTCAATTATTCTTGTGTGCTAAATCCAAGTTCATTGATATAATGAGTTAAGAATGCAGACAACTGTTTATTTCTTTCATAATTGACCTCTACAACTTAAAAGATCAGATGTTTTTAAGTTTTACTGAAAAGTTTATATGCAGATAAGGCATCACTGCTTGCAGTGTAAGATGGGACTTATGTGTTGAACTTAGTAGTAGCAGGATTCTGGACCTGAGTCATAGCACATGCATAGATCTCTAGACAGCAGGAGTTGGTAAATCAAGTCAGTACATTTATCTACGGTAAAACAGCTACAAAAGATCAGTTCTAAACACATTGAGCCCATAGGGAACAAACAAGGGACATCCAATTCCAATACATCCATCTTCATATAGTATATTATTTTCATTATTTTTATACAGTATCTTCATGATGCCTACGTCCTTCATTACCCTTGTGACAGGCTTAGCATCTCACAAGTCTTTAAAGATCCTTCAAGAGAGAAACACATGACCACAGACCTCACAAACAAAAAAGTTTTGCATATACCAACTTTTCTGTTTGTGAGTGCATAAGTACAATTCTCATAGCAATATTAAATAAATTTCAAGATTCTTCCTTTCTTGCACCGCTCAGACCGTTTTTTCTTCTTTTATAGTTTTTAAATTGGCTAAAAATGTCAAAATGAGATTATTCAGTCTGTGGCACGGGTCATGCATTCCAACAACAGTTCCATTTTTTTATACAACTTGTTTTTATTTGTATTTTTTGCCTTAAAGCACCAAAAAACAAAAAGAAAAAGAGCACAGCCCTGGGACAGCTGGACTCCTCCCACTCCTTGTGGACTCCTCCCACTCCTTGTGGACTCCTCCCACTCCTTGTGGACTCCTCCCACTCCTTGTGGACTCCTCCCACTCCTTGTGGACTCCTCCCACTCCTTGTAATGTTTTATTTTATAATATAATTTTTTTGAGGGGGGGGGGGGCGGGGCACAGTAAACAATGTGAGAGAGAAGTTCAATCTTCATCAAGCAGCGCAGACCACCACTGCTCTGGTCCGAGGAAGTGGGAGGGGAGGGGGGAGGGGGGGGGTCACAGGAGGAGGGGGCAACGGCGATCCCCTGATATTCACATTCAGTAACAGACCAGCTGTTGCCCTCTTCAGAAGTGGTCGATTAGCACAGACACACAGTTAGCGCCCACCAGGTAGTTAGGATCTCCTGGAAGAGACTTGTTCTGCCAAGTCTTCGGGTCACCTGCAGGAATGAGGAGTAAAAAGTGACCTCCAGACCTTAAAAAGAATACAACTTATTTAAAATGATTCATGAAATATATAATTTTTGAACCTTAGAATATCAGCACTGACAAATGCAGTGTGTATCATTGTACTAATTGTTTTTAGTGAGTGTACCTTCTCTGATTGTGAAGGAAAAAGTCACAAATTTGAGTGAACTTCCACCAAACAATACGTTTGAAAAGGACAAACTGACGAACAATCCCGTAAAAAAAAAAAGGGCATGCAATGGAAATATGGAGAACGGAAGATGAAAGCATTCAAGTGTGTATGAAGCGTAATCTCTCGTGACCCTCATTGCATCAGACCATTAATCACCCAGCCTTTCCCAAAGACCCCAAAAAGGACAGAGAGAGGACAGCGTACCCGACGAGGAGTCGGAGGATTTTAGAGCAAAAGACCAACCATCAGGGGTCATAGACGCACAGTGAGGAAGGCGGAGCTCCACGGGCTTCAGGAACTTCAGTCCGTGAGGACCACACATCACCAGGGGGCTGAGCAGAGTCTCTCCTGCAGGGAGACCAACACACGTGGACGGTGAGAACAATCACACCCACACACACACACACACACCCATCATATCTCTACACAGTGTCTGAATAGACTTGCAGAGCAATCCGAGGTATATAGATGCTATCGGATGGTACAAAGTCTGGAAGGAGATTGTCTGGTAGGGCGCTCGCTGTTATCGATTCAAACCAGCGGAGGACGAGAGCGGACACAGACCTTTTTCCTTGTCGAGGGGAGGCAGGATGCTGTTGTCCCGGCACACCTTGAAGTAGATCTCCTGCTCCACGCTCTCTGGGATGGCCCCCTGGGGAATGATGATGCTGACGCCTGTCTCCATGGAGCTCAGGACCCCTCCGTTACAGTTGAAGATCCCCCGGGCCGTGGCCACAACCGTGTGCCCTTCATCCTCCTCGTCATCCTCCAGCGCACTGGGGCTAAGGGACAGCGGCGAACGGCAAAAGCAATCCATCAAAACGGTGGAGGAAGGGGGAGGGTGGTGGTGAGGGGAGGGGGTAGAGGTATAGTGTAATGCACAGAGGACATGAGACATATCTAGAACCAGTTCCCACGCATCCAGCCCCGGTCACCTCCGGCAGCCTTACCTGACAGGGATGGCCTTGGGGATGGCGTTGACGTTGTTGTGCTGGTACTTGGGCCTGTTGTCCACGGTGCGAGTGAACGTGTCCAGGCCACTGTCGTGGTCCTGGGGCTGCGGGGACAGCTGAGGTTTGCTGCTGCTGCTGCTGTTGTTGTTGACCAGGCTGGGCTTGCTGACCAGCTCCGTCTTGGCCTGCGTGTCATTGGGCAGCAGGTTGTGGTTGAACTTGGGGCTCTCGAACTTGCGCTCGAAGGGCCGGGCCGAGCTGGTGTACGGCCGGGGGATGTAGCGGTTGTAGCTGGTGGGTGTGGGGGCGCCCAGGGTTTTGGGGGGCGCGTCTGTGCCATTGACGGGGGACTTCTGGGAGAGGTAGTTCCCCTGGGGGGGGTCCTCCCGGGTTGGGGGCCACAGGGCCCCCTCAAGTTTGGGGTTGGGGGAGCAGAGGGCATCAGGCAGGGAGTTCACTGGAAACACACAGAGATGGTGACAGTCAAGAGAGGTAGATGAGAACTGACAAACTGCCTCGGGTGTACCGTGTAACTACACAGAGATGCTTTTAGTAGACCACACAAAGACTTTGTTAAATTCCCAAAACACACTGTCACAGCTCATGAAGGCTGTCGCCCAGCTATCGGAGCGACTCTGAACTGCTTGTTAATGTTTTCCTAGAAAGAGAGAACAGATGACTGAGGGGGAAACTAAGACTATCAATAACAAGGTTTGATGAGAATATTTTATTTGTAACGGCCGTGGAATCATTGGTCCTTCCATGCCTAGTGTTTGGTGGTCGAATGAATGAAGTGGACAGGTTACAGAACGACTTGTATACCATGAAGTAAACAAGTACAAATATAGATTTCATGGAATATGTCCTTCTAGGGTACCTCTTAGCCCGGTATGTAAACACATGCCATTATCATGACTCTTAAACATACTACAAGGTACTATTAGCTCCCTAACATCTCTTCTGGGCGCATCAGGTTATATTTATAGATCTCTGACAAGTCCACAAAATGACCTATTGAACTTGGAAAGACAGAAGCCAAGTCTCACTGAAAACTCCTTCCTATCCATGCTCTTTAGATGTGGGTGGAGCAGAGGGTGGGTGGAGGTGGGTGTCCTCACCTTCGTTGGCGCTGAGCTTGGGCAGCGTGTTGGGTGGGATGGCGGGGGGCACGTACTGGGAGGAGGGGCTGATCTGAGGCAGGGGCTCGTACCTCTTCTCCACTGGACTCACCTTCTCCACAGACTCCGCCCTGCCGCACACAAAGGTGCACGTGCACCAGGTGTTAGTGTAACCGCACACTCGAGGGATGGGCAGTTGCACATTCACTCAAGAGCTTTTTCATTACGAAGATCAGACAGATTTCATGTTTTTTTTTTCCTTTACCAAATCTCCCCTAGTGGGATATTCCAATTTGACAGTGACCCCAGGCTCTGCTTAAGCCCCTTCGTGGTACCGATACAAAACATTTGGTGTAGCGTTAGCTACGTTCGTACCTATTGTAAGGGTAGGTCAGCTGGGCAGGTTTGGCCAGCTCATGGAAGCGGTTGACCCCAGGGCCAGGCTGGCTCATGGCCTTGCTGTCAAAACTCCGGCGGTCAAAGTAGGAGAGCTGCTTCCTGTAGTACTCCTCGTCCTCGTCCTGGTCGTAGTGGTTGGAGCGCCCCGCGTCGTCCAGCGGTTTGGACTGGGGCTTCTGAGGCTCCGGGCCCCTGGAGGAGAGGAGGGCGGTGAGAGAGAGGCATGGCGAGGAACAACATCACCAACACAGTAAAAACACTCGAGGGTTATCCTGCAGTCTCCTGTGCCTGTACTCAAGCCAGTGCTGCATAGTTGCTAAGTGGCCTCTGTCCACCAGGGGGCCCTCTGAGGCAGTGAGGGATGGACCCAGAGGCATCGTCCTTCACCCAGCTCTGCATGGTGTGTGGACACTGGTGTTGATTACATACCTGTATGTAGAAGACTTCTCCTGCTCCAGATTGCTGAGGGAGTTGGCTTTGAGGACTGGCCCAGGCGCCATCACAGGTTTGGGAGCATCGGCGGGCTGGAACAGAGGAAAAGGATCAATTAGGTCTCTCAACACCCCCCCTCCCCCTGCCTCTCCCCCTCTTGTTGAATCTCCTATCCTAATATTGGTAAGTGTTTTCATATTCTGTATGCATGTCTTGAGGTAATCAGATGTGTTGCGGGACCTACTCTGAGGATTGTGGCGTCCCCCGCGTCCTTGGCCCGGTCCACAGACACGGAGCGCTTGTTCTCAAACATCTTCACCCTGTTAAGGACCGACTGGGGCTTCATGGCGGGGTCGTCTTCAGGCTCCGCCCTCGGGGGTGGGGGGAAGGGCTTAGGGCCGGCGGACACGCCCGGCTCTCCCGGCGAGGACAGGGCTTCTGGTTTGGGAGGGGGCAGGGGGGGTTCAGAGTTCATGACGGGGTCGTGCATCCCTGGCTTGTAGCCCCTGTTAGGAGGCCCAGGGTTGTAGGAGGGCCGTGAGGCGGAGTCGCTGTAATACTGCTTGGGGGGTTCTGGGGAGCGGGGAGAGTTGATGGGGAAGCTGTGGCTCTCTGGCTCGTAGGGCGAGCGGGCGTCGTACTCCGCGGCGGGGGGTGGGGGCTCGTCGTAGCGCACGGGCCCCGCCTTGCCGTGCCGCTGCCTGCCGTCGTACCCCACCGGGTGGGCGTCGTCGTAGCGTGGCTGGGGGGGGCTGTAGTCCCTCCCGGGGCCGTCCTCGTAGGGGGGCCGGGGGCTGTAGCCCAAGGGGGGCTGCTGGGGGCCCGGCTGGTAGCCCGGAGGCTGGGGCGAGGTATGCTGGTCGTAGGGGGGCCACTGGTCGTCGTAGTGGTGCAGGTGAGAGTCGAAGTTGAGAGGCTTTGGTTCTGCGAAGCCGCCGCCCCCGTTGTATCCGTAAGGCGGGTGGTCGTAGTCACGGTATGGCTGTTTGTCCGGGTACGAGGGCTGGTGACTGTAGCTCAGGGACGGCTTCAGGCCCTGGTTCACACGCACAGACTCCTCCATGCTGTACAGATCTTTCTTGTACATCTGGGGGTGGGGGGGGGAGGGGGGGTGGGGGGGGGGGTAGTTCAACAGTTATCAGATTTTTCTGCATTAAAGTGGATGAAGCTCAAACGCTTGAAACGTTTTTCAGTTAATTCAATCCTCCAATTTGAGGTTAACAGAAACAACACATGGGGCCAATTACTTTCTTCTTTCTTACATCGTAGATAACACAAACTTTACCAAGTCAAACATATAAATAGGTTAATAGTACTATATATTAATACACTTCTAATGAAAACACTCATGAAGAATTAAACCCACAAGTCACAGTGCATATTAACAAGCAGATCTGTTGGGTTACTCATAACCTGTTCTGAATGCATGTTTGACAAGATGCCTCTCAGCCATGAATAAACACATCCATGTAAATGTCCACTAAATCCAGGCTGAACAGGGTTCTGATTATCAGGACACATTTTTATGAATTTGACATCTCTGAAAGGCTTCGTTTCAAACGTGTGATGTGTAGCCTGTAGACAGCACATCTAATAGGAACAGCACTTCCTATGGAAGAAGCTTGTTGTGAGAGTCTACATGACACAACTAAAATGGTACACAGACTGTGGCGCTTAGAATGCACGCTTCCATTTTTCCATAGGGAGAATTGATAGACAAGAGAGTGAGAGCGAGTATTACTGTCTGCAGGTTAGCTTCTGTCATGCAACCAATACATTCTGTTTGAGTCTAATGCGACTACCACGACCGGCACAGTGGACACAGACAGGACATCCACCACTACGGCACCACTGCAGGTGCTACTACAGGTCAGACTACACAGAAGTCAAGCTGAAAGTAAACCTAAATCCCATTAGGAGCCATGCAGAAGGAGGTAAGAGGAGACAGTTAGGGCTGGCTCTGGTGGTCCTCGTCCCGGCCACAGACACACACCAGAGGCACCAGTCCCCCTGGTGGCCCCGCCCTCCCGGCCCACTGTGGTGCGTGTGGACCCGTCCCAGGTTGGGGGGGGGGGGGGGGGGGGGGGGGGTCCAGAGGCACACAGTGGGCTTACAGCGTGGGCGGGGCGGGGCGGGGCATGCAGAGAGCCGGTGGGAAGCGTGTGCGAGAAGACAGGCAGTTACACAAGAGCAGGCTGGGCGGGGGCGGAGCAGGGCAGGGCGAGGGCCTGGGCCCCTGCTCCGGGTGTGGCTGGGGAGGCAGCATCGGGTACCTTTGGTTCTGGCCCGGGCGGCCCAGACGGGAAGGGTTCATGTGGTGGTGGGGGCGGGGCTAGCTCGGGGGCGGGGCTGCTAAGGGGCGGGGCCTGAGGAGCTGGCGCTCCAGTGGGAGCCTCCTCTGGGCTCATACCCTCTAGCAGTACAGGCTGCTGAACAGCAGGGGGCGCTGCCAAGGCCCCAGGGGGCGAGGGCATGACCACAGCTGCCTCAGGCTCGTCTTGCTGTGAAGTATCGTTAACAGACATTTATAAGACAGGCTGCCAAGAGCACACACACCCACATGTACTGCAGGCTCTCTCCTCACAGCCTCCTTCTCCTTAAGCACAATCACCCCCCCCCTCCCCCCCACAAGCCCTGGAGAGATGAGGAAAGGTTTGCTAAGAACGTAACATGTAATACAACAAGAATTGATCGATTACTGGAGGAAAAACACATTTTGTTTTTCATTAAAAACTCGATATGACAAACTCAAACGGTCTCAGCAGAAAACGGAACTGTGAGATCCGTCCAGCCTGTGAACTACTGGCTCTACACGTTACCTGCTGAGGGGCGGCCATTTTGAACCCAGCAGGATCAATGCGGTTGGCGGGGTCCGGCTGCACGGGGTGCTGATAGCCGGGGTAACCGGGGGCGTCCTGGATGACGGGCGGGTCCTCACGCACAGGCTCGGAGGAGCGGGTGATGGCGGGCTCTGTGGGCAGGCCCACCTCGTCGTTCAGCGTCTCGTCCAGCTCCTGGTCGGTGTAGGCCCCGCCCTCGGTGTCCGTGTCCTCGTAGTCGGAGGTGTGGCGGCTGTCCGTGCTGTACATGGAGTACTCGCTGCCCGGGGCCGACAGGTAGGACAGGCGGTCGTCGTGGATGTCCAGGTCGTCCTCGGGCGCCCCGTCCGCCTGGCCGGGAAGGACAGAACAGAGTCGGACACCGAGACATGGACCTCCTTTCAGAATACCTCCCCAAACTAGAAAACAGGAGGATGTGTCACCTTGCCCTCGGACACCCAGACCAGCTGGTTCTGCTGCTGCTGGGTCGTCTCCTTCAGGGCTCCGTACCAGCCGTCGTTCATGTTGTTCATGTTGATGGTGGCTGAGAGGGGAGGAGGGAGAGAGGGATCACTTCCTGTCCACATATATCACAGAGGGCCCAAGTCACAGGTCACACCATCCATCCCTCTTCCTGCCCCTCATCCTGCCCTCGTCTCTGCCTCTCCATCCCTCCCCCCCTCCCCCTCTCACTCACTGGTGAACAGGTGGTGGTTGTTCTTCCTAAGTTTGAGGGCGCGCTCATACAGCTTCCTGGCGCTCTTCCTGGACTCTGGGCACAGTCGGGTCCTCATGTTCTTCACCCCCTGCTTGTTGTCGGGGTTGAGGAACACCACGATGGGGTACCACTGGGCGTAGTTCAGCCTGTCCACCGCGTTGGGTGTGATGTCCAGCACCGCATGCTTGTCCTGCCGCCAACCAAGGGAAGGAAGAGGGACGTAGGGAGGAGAAAAAAAAAGAAACGAAAATGACTGTTTAATATCGAGGCACAAGCTCCATCTCTGGGGGAAAGGAGGAGGTTCAAAATGTGCAAGACTATGTGTGTGTGTGTGTGTGTGTAAGTATCGAGGCCGACTCACTCTGTCGATGATCTGCTTGATGGTGTGAAGACGGATGATTCCAGAGCTCCTCTGGTCTGTGCCGGCGTCTCTGGGTTCACTCTCTGGAAACATGGACAGAGATGTTACCAAAATAACACATGCATACTCTCATACACAGCTGTTTGGAAGGCTGCAGGGCCACTCACTTGCAAGCTCAAACAGATCAGGCTCTTCTCTGGCCAGCTTCTCCCTGGCGACGTCAGCGATCGGCCCAAATATAACCACAGGCCTCAGGAAACCAGCTGGACCAAAAACAAGCAAGACGTCACTTAACCTTCCCTTAAAAACCTAAACATGCTTCTCAAGGAAGTGCCAGCAGCGGGGGCACGTGGCCGGGCCTCACCCTCTCTCAGAACCACCCTCTCGTAGGCGGGGAACTTGGTCTGGACGGGCTGGGCTGACAGGTCCTCCCGGCTCTTCCTCAGGTTCCTCTTGGAGCTGCGCAGCCCGCGGAACCTCCAGAAGTCAGCCCTGTCGCCCCCCGCGGTTTTGGGGAGGGTGTACTGCACACTGGACAGCTGCTCCGCTCTGTAGGGAGGGAGGGGGGGAGAGAGAGGGAGGGAGAGAGAGGGAGAGAGAGAGGCTCTCAGCACACACCTTAATGTGTCTGTGCTGTAAACTTGGCACAGCGAAAGTAAACACTGCCAACACTGAGGCACTTACATAGCAATGATTATCATAACAAATTTGGTTAAATACATTCGAGAGGGACAGTGTGACTTTGGACAAGAGGAGATTTTGTTCTGACGTTATTCAACAGTGGATTCATTTACATTTAGTCATTTAGCAGACGCTCTTATCCAGAGCGACTTACAGTAAGTACAGGGACATTCCCCCGAGGCAAGTAGGGTGAAGTGCCTTGCCCAAGGACACAACGTCAGTTGGCATGACCGGGAATCGAACTTCCCTCACCGCTCAGCCATCTGACTCCTGATTCTTATGGTAGACATACACTGGATGAACTGCCATAGCTGCACGTGTGTGTGTGTGTGCGTGAGTGTGTTACCTGTTCTTGTTGGGGATGATTCCCCGCTCCACCTCCTGGTGGTTCTTGCCGATGCGGATGGCGAGCCAGGAGCCCAGCTTGCCGTTGTAGAGCGTGTCCACCACACGGAACACCTCGCCCTTGTTGAAGCTCAGCCCATAAGGTGACTCCTTCTCGTACTCAAAGTGGGTGCGGATGTAGAAGGAGTCGCCCACGTCAGACTCCACGATCCGCCGGTACACTGGACAAGAAATGCAACCAGGGTCAGTTACAGATTACACTTAAACATTTTATTTTTTATTATTATATTTTATGATTATTTTTGTATTTTATTTTATTATTTATTATTTTATTACAGTTAGATTATTTTATAATTTATTATTTTATTACAGTTAGATTATTTTATTATTTATTATTTTATTACAGTTAGATTACAGTTACAGAGGATCGCACAGACAGGGGCCCCCGTCCTGCTAGCAGCCTGTCTGGTTCCAACTCACCATCCTTCTTCTTCTGGGCCAGGATGGTGACCTCTTCACCTTTAGGAAGGTCGAGCAGGAACAGCACCGCCTCTTCTCGGATGATGTTGGCAAAGTCCACGTTGTTTACCTACGACCAGGAAGGAGATGAGCAGGTTTAGAGTGACATTCTTTATCAAGAGAAAGTTCCGGGACATTGTTTCCCTTAAGTGGAGAGTACAGATGACATGCATGCTGGAAAAATACGTCATACAGGTAAAGCTTCTCACACGTTTCATGGCTATCATGTAAAGAATTAAAGTAAATTGTATCCAGAAGTTAAAAAAAATATTACAAGACACTGCCAACACGTCTTTACGTTTACATAACCCCCCTCCGACTTCAGCATCACCATGGTGACTATAAAACACAGAGTTGTTCGGCAGTTCGAGGATTCAGGCAGTAACACGTCACTCAGGGGAGGAGGACAGGAGACGATGTATTGCCGCCGGGACAAACGGAGAAAGGACAGGAAGCACACAGGCTGTTTTGTCTGAAAAGCATTTACGGTAACTTATCAACGTTCAAGCCGAGGCTGTTTCTGTGCACTGCTAGGAGACCAGCACAGAAAGGCAGGAATCTGGGGAGAGCTGAGTGCTAGTGAAGCTGGGAGCAGAGCTGAGTGCTAGTGAAGCTGGGAGCAGAGCTGAGTGCTAGTGAAGCTGGGAGCAGAGCTGAGTGCTAGTGAAGCTGGGAGCAGAGCTCGGGAACACCTCCCAGAAAAGCACTGCTGGTGGTAAATACACTGTTAACCACTCATGGTAAAGCAAAACAACACGCCACACAATCATCCCTCTGTAGCGTCTTGTTGATCCTTGATGCCCACTTTGCTTAGGCTGCTGTTTTGCAATGTTTGTGCACATTTCGCTGGCGTAGGCAACATCACACTTGGTCCTCCTCTTGCTTGAATTCAATTGGAAAACCTGATTGAATTTCTCCTGACGTGCTCCCCGGGTGAAACTCGGTTGCAAGCAGGAATGAAATTAACCGTAGTTGTAATGTTGTTTGGACGGGGATGACTCTGAAGGCTGACGTGTATCTCTGTGTGCCTGTGACTCGCGTATCTTTGTGACTCGCGTATCTCTGTGACTCGCGTTTCGCTGTGACTCGCGTTTCGCTGTGACTCTCGTGCAGCTGTGACTCTCGTGCAGCTGTGACTCTCGTGCAGCTGTGACTCTCGTGCAGCTGTGACTCTCGTGCAGCTGTGACTCTCGTGCAGCTGTGACTCTCGTGCCTCACCCTGAGTATCTGATCCCCCTCCTCCAGACCCTCCTTGGCTGCGGGGCTGTCCTCCAGCACCCCGGCCACAAAGATGCCCACGTCGTTCCCCCCCGCCAGCCGCAGGCCAACGCTCTCTCCCTTCTTGAACTTCACCAGCTTCATGCTCGGCCTGGGAACACAGGGGACAGCGAGACAAAGGTTAGGTAATAGCGATGAACGATGTGTAACTGCCTATTTATTCGTTCAAAAACATATACCACTGACACTGGTGTAACATGGACGTTAATGCTTTTGTGATCCTACTTTTTCTAAATGCATGCATGATTATACAAAGCTTAATTGCTGGCATGAAGCTTTAAAAGGTTGACATTTACATACTCAACGTTTTTTCCTTTATATAGTTTGAGAATTGTACTTTAATAGATTCATACATATTTAATAACCCAATTAAATAGTTTTACTATTACTATAAATTACTGAGAGAAAAAAGAAGGAAAGTATTGGTATCAGTACTGGTGGACATTGCAAGGTTATCAGCAGGATCTCTACATGGGCACATCCCATCTCGTTATCAGCTGACTGCAGAGGAAGCGCAGGTTGTTTAAACTGAGGCCTGAGGAGAGGAGGTGCCTGAGGAGAGGAGGTACCGGAGGATGCTGTCGTCGTGGGCAGCGCTGGGCACCGGGGCATCAGAGGGGCTGACAGGTAGGTCCACATCAGGCTGGCCGGGCTGGGCATACACTGGCTTGGGCTCTGAGGGAATGGGCAAGAGCAGACCTGTTAAAAGGCCACACGCACAGAGGCGTGTCCTGTGCAGAGGCTAGTCAGATACGTGTCAGCAGCGCCCTGGTACGTGTAGAACTCACCGAGAGCCTGTCCTGAAACGTATAGCTACACATAATTGCAAATCTGAATGCACTCCAAAACCATAATCCCCTTTTTGAAAACAAGCCTGCACTGGCGCAAACACTCTCTACTACACACACAGAGGTCACCCTCCTCTCCAGAACGCTCTCTGTGGAGGAGGGGGGTTTGGGGGGGATGTGTGTCTTGAGCAGTGAGGTCAGAACGACAGACAGCGGGGGGCTGTAGGCGGGGGAGGAACGTCAGAGCCAATCAGCTCACACTGTTTGTTTTCACTTAACTTCAGGCGATCTCAGCCAAGCTCAGCAGGACTTTGAATTTCTCTATTTGGTGGCTGGGCTATTAAACACAGCTCAGGCAACTGCTGCTCCATTTGGTGCTTCATTCCACTACATGCCACCGTTTCACTAGAACATGAATGCCTTGACAAGGTCATGGGGGTGAGCTCGCAGTATTTACTGTAACAAACACCAGGGAACAAGAATTACGTAGATACTGTCGATATGGGTATTCTGAGTATTTGCCTACTGAGTTTGTATGACGAGCTTGTGGTCGCAGTGGTTTAAGCAAGCGGGTTGAGGGTGCGACGAGAGAGGCTCTGACCTGGGAGGGGGGGAAGCAGTTTCTCCTCACGGCCCCCGGACAGCTCCTGAGGCTTGGGGATAGGGAGCTCCTCGGCCATCTTGGCTGACATGGGGATGGGCTTGGAGATCCTCTCATCTTCCCGACTCCTGTGACTAGAGGTACACAACAACAACAAATATATATTTTAAAAGATATGCTGTACATTTCTTACATTTGTGTTTTTTTTTTGCTATTTGGAGAAGGGGCGAAAAGAGAACAGGTTGGGGCTGTAGAGAGAATGAGGGTGGAGGCTCAGATCTGAGGGTATTATGAAAACAAAACCAAAATCATATCTAGAAACACAGGCCGACCATGTGAACTCCAAGCTCTGTTAACTGCAGTGGATGTGCGAGTCCTGGAGAAAAGAAGGTAGCTGCTTGAGTCTGAGGCGTCTCCGTGGTCTTGAAGGTCACCGCTCTGTTTTTCCCTCTCTTTTGTAGTCTATTTATAGAGCGGCTTATCTGAAGCGCTGAAGAGAGGATTCTGTCCTCCAGGTGAAATTCACTGGGTGGCTCTGGCAAAGACCGACAAACGGCTCAACCTTAAAAGCCAGCTGTTACCACTGAGGTCAAAATGACTGATTTAGGGTCACCAAGACATTTCTTTGATGTTAACTGCACTCTAAGATCCATCCAATTGTATTTTTCTTTTCTTTTTTCAATTCAAGCATTGCTAGTTGACTGCTCTGCGTGATAAGTGCAAGTTGCAGGACCAGCAACAGTGCTAAACAGTGCAGCAAGCCTGGTGTCCTGGGGATCTTAGACCTCCAACCTCCCAGCTGCATGACTGGACACGGACACAACTCCACTCCCAAATGACGTCATTGTCACAGCAAAGATGGGAAAGTGAGTCTGTGTTTGTGTGTGTGTGTTTTAGATGGAGTCTCATTCCCTGACAGACACACACACACACACACACACACACATACATTTGTTTAACCGGGTGGAAGTCTGGAACTGAGTGACACAGTGACTGTGAAGGAGCTGATACAAGCTGGGGAGGAAAACAGCTTAATCAACATGTCCTGGAAGAGGCCCTGCCCTCACTGCCAACCAATCAGAACTGGGGAAAACAGGTCACAGATCAAGCCCAGATAAATCAATCTAGCCTGAACTTTCCCCTCTGTCATTAACCCCAACTCTCTCAATTCCCTATTATGTCACTGAGCCAAAAGACCGCTTTCCTACATGCATCGTTTAGGCAGGCATAAAAAAAAGGAATTTGTGTATCTTAATATGGTGTTGAGTCCTAAGAAATCCTAATTTTGTTGACCTCAATCAGACAAACTGGCAGAACAGGCACAAGCAGGCTGACACAGCCACACACACACGGACAGAAGTCAGGAGTCATAGCAACGACTCGGCTGAACAGCACAGGGCGACCAGCAGCCGTGACCGTCAGAAACAGCCCTTTGTTTTGGCCCATTGTTAGAAAGCAATATTGTCTTTGTGCCAAACATGCGGTCTCGCTGAAAACGGTGTTGGACAGACACAGAGATCATGTGACACTCACACAGGCCAGATCCTGTGTGACAGTGGCCCTGGAGCCCCGAGTTGTTCCAAAGACAAGGCACTTAATAATTTATGTCACAGATCGTGACTACGGCAATACCACGTAAACCAGCGGGGTAGAACAAGCAGTGATTCCCCACGTGGAACTCAACGTCGACAAGAACATTTTTATTTGCATCAAGAACATGTACATTTGCCTGCTCACCAGGAGGCCATCTCTTCTGTCCCAAATAAAGATGGATTCTTTTTACTGAAAAGGCTTATAGGCTCACAAAAGGGAAGAGAAGGCTTCAGATTCTGAACATTAATGTCTTTATCAGACCTACAAAGGGGATCTTCCCACCAGCTAATCTACTTTACTATGACAGTAACTATTCTATAATATATATATATATATATATATATATCTTGCGAAAGGCTACCCAACTTACGGTAGTCTCCAACAACTGAGGCAGGAAGAAATAATAAAATAAAAGACAATGAAAAACAATTAGAGAAAAAAAAATACTTGAGATAACCTGGCTAAAGAGCAGTGAGTGCTGTCCACTTTGTGGTGATCTGTGGTATCTTACCTGCCGTTGCTGATCTGCGGAGGAGAGTGTCTGGAGTGTTCCGAGGGCTCCTGTCTGTCCGGGGAGCGGGAGCGGGAGCTGCGATGGCGCTCGTGAGATCGGGTGGAATGGTCGGACGCCAGCGAATGGATGTCTGAAATGTCTGTTCAACAACCACAAAAACACAAGTTTAAACACCGTTCACCTGCTAACTCGGTAGCACCTGTTTCTGAAATGAGCATATTTAACTGTCAATCTCAGTGGGTAGAGCTAGACATTAGTCTTTTCAGATACGTGTCAAGTCAAACTGATTTTTTACTAGCTAAAAAGCTGACGTCACTTAAACCCTAACCAAAAAGCATTTCTGTGGTAAAAAAAAAAAGAAGAAATATCCGAGAACAGAGCCGTGATTTGAAGGCTACTTTAAATAATTATTTAACCCAAATCGTGTCTCATAGCTATAAAAATGTCCACTATAATTCATTATGTTAACATTTATTTGATCCCATGTATACTTTTTTTACTATGTTACATTTTATCTGTATTTATTTGTACGATTGGACAACTTCGTACAACATTCAATTTGTCTGAACGAAACGTATTAGTCGCTCCTACCGTCTCTGTCAGAAGCGTTGGCGGAGGGGATACTGTCGTCCATGTCGGGAATGTTTAGCAGCGTCGCCCTCTCATCCCTCTGCACCACCATCTTTAGCTTGCCCTTTGACCTTTCAATCAGCTTCTTAGCGTCTATCAAGGAGAGGTTTTCTGTCACTGTGCCATTGATCTGAAAGGGGAAAAAAACTTTAACTTTCTCTCCATTCCTTCTTCACTCCTTCCTTCCGTTGTCCTCCCCCCTACCTTCAGCACCACGCCCCCCCCTACCTTCAGCACCACGTCCCCCTCCTGGATGTTGCCGTCCCGGGCCGCCAGGCTCTCAGGGGAGATGTCCTTCACGAAGATGTGGCTGGCCAAGCGCAGGCCATATTCTGCTTACAGATTGAACGACAGCAACAAAGAGGATGTTAGCACAGGAGTCCCAGTGACCGCCTGCTCACACACTCCACAGCTCTCACAAGACTAACCCGGAAACAGTAAAGCTTAATTTATACTTCGGTCGCGGACACTTTTGAAATGGTCGCCGACGAAGAAAAAAAAAGTGTCGCTCAGGCAGCTGCATTTATACTTCGGAAAACAGTCGCCTGTGCTCAAGGTTCGCGTGACGTAAACAGAATCATTTTACCGTTACATTCATAGCTATGGTTACATTGTTAACGCTTTGTAGCCTAGGTGATCAATCGGAGAAACTGACAATTTTAATTTTTCACTATGTGACGACATCCGCGCCAGTAGAAATTTCTCCTGGTAGGCGACACTTCTAAGCGACGGTTAAAAGTGTCGACCGAGACGTCATTTCTGTCGGCGACCTTTTCAAAAGTGTCTGCGACCTAAGTATAAATTGGGCTTAAGGAACCTCCACCAGTCCAGAGGACAGTTCTGGACAGAGAAGCCTTTGTCCCGACTTTGTGATGCTCACCTTCATTTTTGCGTGATTTGACGAGGGTGACCTTGGCGGGCCGCGGGGGGAGGTTGATGGAGCGGTGGTCTGAGCGCGGGGAGGGGCTTCTGTCCCGGGAGCCGCTGCGCTCGCGCTCCCTGTCGCGGTCCCGTCGCCCGGTGCTGCGCCCGCTGCGGCGACCTGTGGCGCCGCCGTACGCGCTGGGGCCGCTCCGGGCGCTCCGCGTCTCGTAGATCTCCTCGTCGTAGCTGTCCTCCTCCTCGTCGTGCTCAGACATGGTCTCTCTCTCGCCCAGGCGACTCATGGGGACGTGGACCTTCCGCTTCCGTCTGATGGTCTGGCTCGGGGAGAGAGAGCGTCAGCAGCCGCTCATAGATTTATATATTTTTCTCTCTTTTTAGTGTTTTTTACTGTAATTATGTGGAAGGAGGACATTGCGCTATAAGAATTTCATTGTACGGACTAACTTTGTTAAACCGTATACATGAAAATAAATATCTTGAATCACTAACATCCCCACTCTGGGTGTGTGTGCTACTACAGAGAGCAGCCTGACTAGGGGGCTCAGCCCAGTTATGGTGGCACAGATATTCAGAAATCACCACTGGCTTTTTAGCCTGGATTGTTACCCTAGTCTTTCTGTGAAAGTCTCGAGGCTTTGCCCGATCTCATTAAACTCAAAACGTCTCTGAGGTTTCACACTCTTACCGTTGCAGTGTCGCTGTCTTTCCCACACAATATCTCATCATCACCAAGTTTAAACGAAATTCAACTGCATTGCATTAGCCATGCGCCGTTTCAAAACGGATACTCACGATTTTCGCATTCTTCCCACTTTTCCGAAGCTGTTGGACCGCGTATGCATGCTCCACATTGTCCATGGAGACAGCATTGACCATCACAACTCTGTCATTTTCCCTGCGGAGCGGAGATAGCCCTTGAGCACACAGACACGCTGGAGCCTCCTAGGATGAAACATGCTAATCGAATACTGATAACCGGTAATCGAATACTGATAACCGGTAATCCGATAGCGTTCGTGAAAAAAAAATGAGGTAATGGGTCTTACTGCAGAAGGCCTTCTGCAGGGCCTCCCTTCAGGACATCTGAGATAACGATGGAGGTCTCGCCGCTCTGAAAATGAGGGTTATCCCGTCCCCCTGAGATGGCTATCCCAAAGCCAAACCCTGGTGCCTGCACAAACACAAACAGGAATATTAGAGGAACAGAAATGGCCCGTGTTTGGACTAGGCGGCGCAGGATTCTTCACAGAAGAGGAGGGTTGAAATGGGGAAAATGTATTTCTCTTGTGCGTGGGACAAAGACCCACTGGGGATGTAGAGCAGAGATTTCCTCCACACCTCTCCTCAGGAACCACACGTTGTGCAGCTAGGAGCCTGACTGGTTGAGAGAACAAGTGGAAAGCGAGATGGAGAGATTGTGGGATGGGGTGGGGGAAGGACAAAGATAGCGAGACAAGGGCAGACTAGAGATACAGGGAGGAGGGGCCTGGATAGAGGAGGTAAAGGGACCAAGGTAGAGAAGAGAGCGAGAGACACCTACCCTGTGCAGAGTCACTGTGTGCTGTTCCCATATGACAGTCTCCTCCATTGCTGCGCTCTGTGGAAAACAACAAGAGGGAAACAGTGTGATTCTTATCAGCCCTAATTAAGAGTCCTCAGCCTCGGCTTAGATGCTACCAGTTCTGGAGACGAACGCTCCCAGCCTTGGCTAAAAATAATAACAAGGCATTGAGGGGAAAAAACACACGCTAGAATTCCATGTGCGCCCATTTGATCTGAATGATGGCTTTTTCTTTCAGGCAGGATTGGGAAATGTCTCTGAACCGCTAATAGTCTCCATCATTATGTGTTTTTTCTTTCACCAAGGCACAAAGGACTGTCACCTGACAGGATACCGCAGAGGCCCTCTCTGAGACAGGAGAGAGCGTGGAGCCTATGGATGGTCAGCTACCTGAGGTGGTGCTTTATTTACTTGCATGACTTCTGCATTGCAGCAGAAGGCAGGCAGGCGAGACGGCCAACAATGACAATCATTGAACTGGACCTGAGTTATGACAGGGTGTTCATGCTACTGCAACTAGTTACAACCAGAAACTGAATGAGAATACAGTGTCAGTCATGGCCATGGTGGGGCAGATCGAGCAGCCGTTTGTGCTTTTACAATATTCGCTTGGTGCCCAAGGCTATAAATAAGCACGGATCTTACACTTGGCTTTAGGTCCAGTTCACTCTGGGTGAACGACATCAACACAGCCATGAGACACCGTCACTGCCTGTCAAGCGGACCACACACACACACACTCCACACACACACTTCCAAAGAGACGGGAGTAAATGGACTGCATTTATATAGCACTTTTCTACCTTAGCGGCACTCAAAGCGCTTTACAATGTTTGCCTCTCATTCACCCATTCATACTCTCAATCACACATACCGACGGCAGCGAGCTACCATGCAAGGCACCGGCCTGCCCATCGGGAGCAACTTGGGGTTCAGAGTCTTGCTCAAGGATACTTCGGCACATGGCCTGGGAGGAGTCGGGGATCGAACCGCCAACCTTGCGATTGACAGACAACCCTCTCTACCCCCTGAGCCACAGCCACCCCGGGAGTGTGTGGGACTTAAGCGGCAGCGACATGAATTAGCGAGGTTAGAGTGGGCGGTCACAGTTCTCTGCTTTTAACACCCACACACTTCTGCTACTCTCTGAACGTATTACAGACTAGTCAGCATGTGCTTTAACAGTCTACAGAGGACAATGGTCGTGGTGGTAAAATAAAAAGTATGTTATATTTAACACGGCAGAGGTGGCTGGAGGAAGTGAGCGGTTGTCATGAAACGAGACTCTGCACGTTAACAGTCAATAACTTCCACAGTAAACTGGAGGCCAAGGTGAGAAGGGACACAGGTCAAACCCTTCTACTGTCAGCTAAGCACTAGGAGTGGGGAAAAAAGAGATTCATATTCGAATCGCGATTCAGTCTTCTAGCGATTCACAAATGTAAAACATTTTAAAATTATTTTTAAATGTTATATATATATATATATATATATATATATATATATATATATATGTATTTGTTTTTATTTTTTATCTTGTATTTTTTTAATTTATTTTTTATCTTGGAAAAATCATGAATCAAATTTTAATCAAATCGTGACCCCAAGAATCGATTCGAATCGTGAGGTACCAAAAGACCCCCCCCTAACAAGCACCGTCCTCTGTCACCTCTCCCTGTCACCTCAGCTTCTGACAAAGCACCGCCACAATCTACACCAGGGGGCCTGATGACAGTATCGTGTTTGTACAGCACGCGGGTTATCAGCTGGATGAAAAGGTCTGGGTAGGCTGCAGTACTGGAATGGTTTTAGCTAGCCTGCTTGACTAGGAGACTCAACATCCCAGCTGTGAACAGGGGGGCTGCCCAACATCTCCCACTGCAGTTTCTGCAGCCTTCTGCCCAGACGCAGGGCCAGCGAGGCAGAAAACACACTGGCTAAAATGAGCTCATGTTGAGCCCCATTAAAACATAACGAAGCATGAAAGGGATGAATCTTTCATTAAAAGCAGCATCAGCTCCAATCAGGCCTAAGGAGAGGGGGGGGGGGGGGGAGTTAGCCTTCGGACTGACTGGACCTCGAAAAACAGCTCTGCCAACTTCAAACCCTCATCCCGGCTCCCATGGCAACTAAGTGCTGCAGTGAGAATACAGTACTTATCTCTTTAGAGGAGAGCTGTGCCTCAGCCAGACACGGTCACAAGACATCTGTGACAGGCTGGACCACGATCCAACCACCGCTGCAAAACACACCAACACATCGAGGATCGCTGCAAATTGAAGGACGCAATTTTTCCTGGGGATGGACCAAGCTGTCAGCCAAAGTGTCCGTGCTGCTGTCTGAGCAGGCCATCCACAGGAGCCCTCCACCAGGGCCCACACTATGTCCTCAGCTCTACTATAGTCAGGACGCCTCCACCAGGGCCCACACTATGTCCTCAGCTCTACTACAGTGAGGAGGCCTCCACCAGGGTCCACACTATGTCCTCAGCTCTACTATAGTCAGGACGCCTCCACCAGGGCCCACACTATGTCCTCAGCTCTACTACAGTGAGGACGCCTCCACCAGGGCCCACACTATGTCCTCAGCTCTACTACAGTGAGGAGGCCTCCACCAGGGCCCACACTATGTCCTCAGCTCTACTACAGTGAGGAGGCCTCCACCAGGGCCCACACTATGTCCTCAGCTCTACTACAGTGAGGAGGCCTCCACCAGGGCCCACACTATGTCCTCAGCTCTACTACAGTGAGGAGGCCTCCACCAGGGCCCACACTATGTCCTCAGCTCTACTACAGTGAGGAGCCTCTAAAGCAGCAGGGGGGGGTGACACAAAAGGAGGGCAAACAAAAGTTTGAACAAGGGAACTCCCTCCGGTCTTCTGCAGCGGATGCACCGCACCAGGGACGTCTGAATAAGCAGATGTCTGAAACACAGAGCTCGAGTCCTGCTGGTGAAGTTTGCTCCTCGGGGAGCAGGATTTATACCCGTCTCTAGTGGCTGATCAGCGCAGTAAAAACGCTGATGCAATGTACTCTGCACCATTTTGTCTGAATTTATGGTTGGGGGAGAGGTGAAGGGGATTACAGCTAAACTGAACAGCTAAGGTACTTGATTCCAGTTGACACTAAATCTTGAATAGGCATAGTTTCTTCTCTTGACCATATTAAGTACTTTAAAACACATTTATGCCCCAACGGCACGGTACAAAACATTACGACGTAACCTGAACGAGAGTGATCCCTCCTTCTCCTGCAGAGCATGTTGCCCTGGTAACAGTGAAGGAATGTAGTGTTGTGGTGAAGTATGCAGAAGGCCCTCCTCTTTAACCATGTCTGCATTCATTCACAGCAGTTTGCATAGTGAAAATGACATTTGACTGCATAACCCACCAACAACATAAACACATCGCTGCTTAGCCAGTGTAACCAGAAAATCTCTAAAGAAACTAGGATACTTGTTAATTGTCTCATGTTACTTTGAAGATAAAAAAGAGAAATGCTAAATGACTACAAGCTAATTAGACCCATCTCTATGAAGACTAACCCCCTATTAAGGATTAAACACAGGGAGTGAACAAGACAAACATGTGTTGGCCATCAGTATTGTGCCTGGAGGGTTAGTGCAGTGCTCTTGTGCATAGTTTGCATTTGGTGTCAGTATCCAGTAATCAATGAGTTTGTGGCCCTTTTTCGTGTACCCTTTGTGGTCACTCACAGACTGTGCCAACACGAGGCAGGCTGTATCCAGCGCTGGCAGCAGACTCTCTGTGGAGGCAGGCCATGATAGCTGTCTCTGTGGAGGCAGGCCATGGTAGCTGTCTCTGTGGAGGCAGGCCATGGTAGCTGTCTCTGTGGAGGCAGGCCATGGTAGCTGTCTCTGTGGAGGCAGGCCATGGTAGCTGTCTCTGTGGAAGCAGGCCATGATAGCTGTCTCTGTGGAGGCAGGCCATGGTAGCTGTCTCTGTGGAGGCAGGCCATGGTAGCTGTCTCTGTGGAGGCAGGCCATGGTAGCTGTCTCTGTGGAGGCAGGCCATGGTAGCTGTCTCTGTGGAGGCAGGCCATGGTAGCTGTCGCGAATTCATGCTTGTTCCATTAAGAATCGTATGAGAGCAATTCTGATGATGACTCAATAATGCCCAACAGGGAAGTGAGTCCTCCCAGGCCGGTCTAACGAGATATGTTTCATACGGTGTCCTTTAACGACTAGCCTAATTCCTCCCTAACCCTCCCTAACAGTAAGAACAAGTCTTTTCCCTTTATCAAATCAACCAATCAGCGTCATCGAGTTACATGAAAGTCAAGAAGCTTCTTGCCAATCCATGCTTAGTCAGTCACTGTTCTGTGCCAGATTTGACAGGGGAGGTAACCCTCTGCTACTGAAAAGGTCACATGACTCAGTCGAGGACTGATGAGGCCAGAGAGCTGAGAGTCTTGTTAGACCAGCCTGGAAAGGATATCATCGTGATGAGGCATCAGAATCTCAACCACAGCCTCGTCCAGCCCATAGCCTAACCCTACAACACTGGAGGGGAAAGCACTGTGGGTTTATATAACCAAGTTACGCCATCCACTCCTCATTAAAACAGGGCTTGTAACTAATAAAGCCTATTATTTCCACCAGGAGTAGGAGCAGAAGCCCTTGCAGAACTGAGGCACTGCGACAGGGGTGTTTAATTCTCTGATTAGCAGATTGTGTGCTGTGGTGTGGTTGAGGCAGAATCGTATTCAATTTTGACCGCCATGGGAAAGAGGCTAAAAATAACGCTAATTAGTTCTGCTGTTGTGATGCTGCAAAAGCTGGATTACTGGGAAACTTGTGAACAGAGGCCTGGAACTAACACCCTTTGGGTTGCACTCTCAGATTCTAGTAACAAAGGACGTGAATGTGATCGAATACATTTACATTTAGTTATTTAGCAGACGCTCTTATCCAGAGCGACTTACAGTAAGTACAGGGACATTCCCCCGAGGCAAGTAGGGTGAAGTGCCTTGCCCAAGGACACAACGTCATTTGGCACGGCCGGGAATCGAACCAGCGACCTTCTGATTACTAGCCCGATTCTCTTACCGCTCAGCCATCTGACCCCACGAATACTAGGAGACGAGGCCAACACAGCCTGCTCTGTTAACCTCCCTGTGGACCTCTGTGGATTCATTAGTGACCTCTGCAGTGGGAAGGGACATGGAAGTCATCTCCACAAATTCCTGCAGTAGGACGGAAAGTGACTTTTTCAATCTGTCACTTTTCACAGCTACAAACAAAAGCTAGTCTGTACTTTTGGCCGGAACAGGGAAGAGATGAACGTCTCTGGTGAAAGGCTTTGTGTTATTGCCAGAGGAATGAGACAATCCAGACTTGTTATTGTGACTGCACAGGTTACAAGTACACTATCACGCACAAGAAAACAAGATCATCTTCAGATCACTGTCAACACATTGGGGTCAATACAATGACAAAGACCAGAGAACGCCAAAACGCAATATAAATTGTTTAGCCAAAAACAAATGTACTTGGAGAACATTGTGTAAGTTGTACTGCGGCCAAAGGCAGAAAACAACAGAAGTATCGCTCTCCAACTTGGGTCCTGGCAGCAGAGCGGAAAACAAGCGGAATGAGATGATTGATCACTTCAGAGATTGAAAACGATGCGTCGGAGAGTGCTGACAACTGCTAAAACTGTCCTGCCTCAGAAAACGTATTCTAATGCTGATGGTCTGTAGTATCACCAGAGAATGGGGCCCCTGAGAGCTAGGGCACTTTCTGCACAAACTGTTGGCGGACTGCAGATCACTCCTCCACGCACGCACGCACGTACACACACGCACAGCAGATACAGTAGTATTGAGATGCCACAGTTTCACATTCACAGTGAAATAAAATGCAACTGCAGACGAAAACAGAAACCTCAACATGCACCAACATGCATGATGCACCACGTGAATGAACCTGAACCCATGCTGCTACAGCAAAACGATTTAGAGGCTAAACAGTGAAGTACTTACAGCCATCCATCCTGTTCATCGGAGGACACAAACAACAGCCTCTCTCCCTCCTCCAGCTACTTCTCAGTAAATCCGGCAGGAGATTCCTGCCCATGAGCAGCCTCGGAATATGGCTGTGCCCGATCAGATCCAAAAGGAAGAAGCCCTTTCCCTGCCTTCTCCTCACCTGGCTCTGAAACCGCTGGACTTAGTAGCACAGGTGACAGGGGTTATGAAACACTCACTGCAATCTAAGAGAAGCCGATTCACAGCTACGGCTCAATTGACTGTATGGCCCCACATGTGTCTGTGCTTCATCAAAACAGTCTCTCTCTCTCTCTCTCTCTCTCTCTCTCTCTCGACACGCTCACGGGATCGAAGCAAATCCCCCTCGTTTGGCAGCGATCTGTATGGGATCTGCAGTTCCGCTACAGCATGGGACGGCTCTGTACCAGCGAGCATCCATCCGCAGTGTAAACTGCTGTATCGGATTTAACCCTCGCATCGCCACAGGGAATCAGAGCTAGGCTAAAGCTAGTCCGATTCTGCTGGTTACATGCTGCCCCTCCACACGTGGGCTAACTATTAGATTATGCCCCCGAGGTGAGCTGCATCCAATGCACACAACTAGGCTAGCCGCTTGGGAGGTGTTCAAGACGGTTCACTTCCATTTAAACAGACAACAACCACAAGAAGCATTCCAGGAGGGCACTCAAAAGCATGCCGTTTTAGATGTTCCCTTTGTCAAGTGGGAACAGAAAGATGAATACTGGGGAGTGAAACTGCAAACTTTTACAATCCAACCAAATATACAGCATACAATAGCGCTAGGCTAATTGAATAAGTGTCAGGTAATAAAAAGGCATTCGTCTAGACTCTAAAGTATGCAGAGAGCACCAACAATCTATGAAAAGAGTGCAGGGGTACAATGAAGCACATATCTGTATCTGTGCCACAGCACGTTCTGTGCGCAGCACAGAGCATTAAGCTCTGGGGGGGGGGGAATCGGGCTACCAATCAGAAGGTTGCCGGTTCGATTCCCGGCCGTGCAAAATGATGTTGTGTCCTAGGGCAAGGCACTTCACCTTACAATGTTAAGCAGAGCGGGCCCGGTGTTCTGAACAGAGGAGAGCAGTGCCGTTCCATCCATCTCTGCTGTGGCTCACGGGCCACCGGGTCTCTCACGCAGGGGTTCATCAGCGCAGAGCATGAGAGTGGTGACAGATTCCAGACATTCCTGCCTCTCTCCACCACCGTTGGCTTCCAAGACAAAAATGAATAATTTCCCAATTGGCTACACATGGAGCCTACAGCGTTTGCGTCCTTAAGTGGTATTACTGTGATTTTTTCCCCCGATGCAGGCTCAATACCTTTTTGAAATATTATGCATTTGTGTCAACGACATTGCCCATTAAACACACAAAACAGCATTACTAAATTCTCTCATGGGAGTCAGGTGGCTGAGCGGTGAGGGAAGCGGGCTAGTAATCTGAAGGTTGCCAGTTCGATTCCCGGCCGTGCCAAATGACATTGTGTCCTGGGGCAAGGCACTTCACCCTACTTGCCTCGGGGAGAATGTCCCTGTACTTACTGTAAGTCGCTCTGGATAAGAGCGTCTGCTAAATGACTAAATGTAAATGTCATAACAATCTCAAAATACAGATGCATTTACATTACATTTAGTCATTTAGCAGACGCTCTTATCCAGAGCGACTTACAGTAAGTACAAGGACATTCCCCCCGAGGCAAGTAGGGTGAAGTGCCTTGCCCAAGGACACAACGTCATTTGGCACAGCCGGGAATCGAACTGGCAACCTTCAGATTACTAGCCCGATTTCCTAACCGCTCAGCCACCTGACTCCCGATGCAAAAAGATTGGGTTGGGGGTTGCATGCATGCTCCGGCTCGGCAGTTATTCTATATCATAGTCTATAAATAGCCCAAGGTTGCTGACGCCTCAGTATTATAAAGAGCCCTATACATAATGATTTGGTATCAAGTTCCAGTGGTGTAGAAGAAGACAGAACCATCAGTGGCATGGCTGAACCTGCAGCTTATTTCTCCCAAAACTTTCCACTGTGACGCTAGCATGACGCTAGCATGACGCTAGCATGACGCTAGCATGACGCTAGCACGGGGGGCTGTTTGTGTCCTCTGGCAAGCGTCAGAGGGTGGAGGGAACTGTGATGCAGGGCCCAGAGCCTTGCTTATCATGTACCAGGTTAACAGATGCTGAGCTATCAAACCCTAGAACAAAGGCAGATAGAATGAGAACCCTTACTGAATCTTAAACTTCAAACTCTGATTCTACAAACGCCACAATCCAACTGGTAGACGTATGTGAAAACTGACATACCGCAATGCCATAATAGTATATTTGTGAGCACAGCAACACTCAAACTCTATAATACTGTACCTTCAAAGGTCACTGGCTTATTTTCAATGCATTCCATCTATTGATCCACTAAAGGGACCAAATTGCCTGGAGCCATGTTTGTTTCGGAGCTTGCTACGTTTCTAGCTGAAGTTATGATTACCAGAGAATGGGAGACTGTCTGGGAGGCACTTGTGCCAGGAAATCAGCTCCAGAACTCAGTCAGCCCAATGCTGGCTATCAGTGATCCACACAAAACACACACAGGGCAGGAATGTGCTGATAAGCAGCAATGAGCCCTGCCATCTATCCTTTACACTGATTGAAGTGAAGACAAAGCACCAATGAGAAACTGTGATAAGAGGCATGTCTGCACCATTACAAAGGGGGTCGTAGTAAAACTGGGATTGATAGTAGTTGTAGCATCCACATAGAGCCCTTTGCATGTGATAGTTCTGTGCCACTTAAAAAATAAGGGAAATATTTATGGTGATGCTTGATTTACAGTATTGAGGGCTATGGTTCCTTTTTTCCTACAGAGTAGACTTATGTAAGAGGGGGATAGACCCACAACTATATAGGAATTCAAAATCAAGCAAACAAATGCTTTATCAGTCGACAGAACTCTTCCATCCGTCAGGTTGTAAATAACCACAGTACATGCAGTAAAACCTGAAAGTGTGCTAAGCCAAGGCTGAATATTGGCAGTGTTCCAGGTGACATCATGTTGGAAATACTACATCGGGCACAACAAAATATGACTCATTAACTTGGAATCAGTGAAACCTCTGACTACCTTGGGCCTTTAAAAGGTCTGAACTTCAACTCTGATTAGTAAGAGAATTAAAAACTGCTTTTAACAGGCTATGGTATACACTCAATATGAATGAGAAGACAACCTTGTCATAAAATATTTAATTCACTATTTAACGACAAATCCCCTTCATGCTATCTAAAACTCCCAATATGTTTTTTCTCCAATAATATTTTATTTAATCAACTTGCCAGAAAGTGTCTGGTTAACTCAAATAATTTAAAGCTGGTTAATTAGCAGCAATGTTTAGCTTCAAAATGTGAATTAAAGAAACTTAACTGCAAACAAATCTACTCTCAAGGACAATTATTATCTGAGAAAAAGGGTTCAGTTATCCTAGTTGTAGTTATGTTTTTGAAGAACAGCTTGTCAACCAACCGTTCTGATTAGTAAATTATGTAAGTGATGTGATTGTCTATATTGTTGCTGATAAAAGGAAGTTATAAAGACAGGTAGAGTGACTGGAATAAATAAATAACACGCACGCACACACACACACACACCTAAACCAATTGCACCTGAAACAAAACCATTACAAATACCAAAACAGTAAAGGCATGTGTTGCATTAAACACAACAGAAACTGCCTACTGTATACAGGGCAACGCCCCGATGTACAGGTGTCCCCTATGGCCAGCTAGTAACGGTACAAGTATCTATTTGTAGCTAGCTAGCGAAACTATCACCCCGCCTCATAGGAATGACCTTCCATACCCTGAATGAAACGGAAACATTCATAGTTTGCTAATAGGGATAGCAAGAGGCTGTTGTTAACACAATTCTAGACGACTTAATATATTGGAATTATTTATTGCCATAGAAACTAGCTAAGATTAAACATACCTTAGTCAGAGGAACCCTGCCTGGCCGACATTTTGTTCCTACTCTCGGTTAGGCAAGTTTAGCATTGCTCTGCACAGTCAGCTAGTAGTAACAACACAGCTGCTACAGTATAACATTCTGAACCAACTCGCCACTGTGTCAGCTCGCGACACCGCTTTCTCATACCTTTCGAATGAAACGGAAACACACTTCAAAATAGATGTCTAAATAGCTAACTGTCTATATGGGTAGGGATGGCTAGCTGTTAGCTACTTGCATCTTCCAAAAGAACTGCCTTGCTAATTAGCAGCTAGCAAGCTTGCTAACACAATCATTTTGCGAACGCACCCGCTGCGGAACCCGTTGACATGAAGCAAAATATGATCATATATTCAGAAGTTCCTTCACCTTTCACAAAGCACTGGTCCTTGAAATGTATGAATGAAAGCCTTATAGAAAAGGAATGCATAGACCGTCCTCGTGGCTCCAAAGCAGCCGCACTGCAACGGCAGGCACTGGATGCCTTCCCCCCTCTGATAGTCCAATTCGATTTCCTCCACAACACCGCGGTGACAGTGACAGGTTGGTCTGGGATAGACCATTGCATTTTTTCAGGGGTGGAATGACTTTAAAAGCCACAGCATCATCAAGCGCCATTGCACTGTCTGAGCGTCGATGATGCTACAAGGTCGAGGGCCACAAGAACACAATAATTACACTGGGCAATGGGGTCCGGCTGATATCCAAATGTATATTTCGTTAATCGCGCCTTCATATTTAGTAGCCCAAAGCCTATTAATTTACAGTAATATGACCATAACAATCTTATTTTCTACACATGATTCTAAGCAAATTAATAATTAGATTAATTTGAATTGGATTTGTTATTTAAATGTTAGTGTCTGCCGACAAACAGCTCCATCGATACTGGTGGATTTCTCTGATTTGGGCTATCGAAAAGTTGGATGAGTTAACTTTTAATTGAGTTGGATGAGTTGGATGTGTTGAGATATACATGTTATGAAAAAGAACTGTCAAAATAGTTCCTGATAAGAATACACAAGACAACCTGAACCTTTAAAAGTTATAAAGATAACAAAAAAGGCCTTAACTACCCAATCGTATATATGTAAAGACATTAAATCAATATTTCATATTTTACAATTAATTGTATGTATGTGCACAATACACCTAACTATATTCAGATCTAACAAGGCCTGTGAAAACATGTCAGAAATGTGGATATCTGGTGGCAATGAGTGGTCTCTTCCCAAACATAACTTTGTGTCTCCTCAAATCAGTCATGACAACAGAACGATCCCAAATCACTATGGGAATTATAGTCGCAGCAAAAGGAACTCTGAAGTGATGAGCACTAAAAACTGAGTATCTCCCTCCGGCACAATACTGCAGTCATTATGTATGTCTTTTCACAAGGGGTTGTGCAGCATTGCCAGGAGATAACCTAGAGCACATATGCTTTTGCACGAAAACCAACCAACAGAATTTCTAATGATTTTCTGATAGCTCGAATATTCAGCCTACTATGGAAAATGTGTGGCTACTACTCTATGCATATCCAAATCATGTGAGATCATGTAAAAACTGTTTAAAACGAAGTTGTTGTTGTAGTAAACCGAACGTGTAACTTGTGTGATTTATTCATGACAGTAAATAGTCTACACAACACCGTTACAGTTCTTGTCTGTGCATGATTTAGTCGAGAGATTCTGCTTCAATAATTAAGTTTGTCCCATGTTGTGTCAGGCTAATTTTTGGGGGGCTTATCTGCAAAGCATAAGACTGCTGTGCACATTAAGCATGTACTGTATGTGACAAGGTGTGTGGGAGAGTCAATTAACCATTTGTTGTACTTTTTTGAATCTCAAATGTATTAGTGCTGCAAAAGTCCTGTTCACTTAGTGCTGAATGAATATGTATGCTATCAACAGCACATCTAACTACATAACTGCCTCAACACATTTCTTAAAATAAAAACTGGAGATATACATGCCCACATATGTGAGACTATGAGACTTACATTACATTTACATTTAGCAGACGCTCTTATCCAGAGTGACTTACAGTAAGTACAGGGACATTCCCCAGAGGCAAATAGGGTGAAGTGCCTTGCCCAAGGACACAACGTCATTTTTGCACGGCCAAGAATCAAACCGGCAACCTTCTGATTAGTAACCCGATTCCCTAACCGCTCAGCCATCTGACTCCAGAGTTAGATGAAATGTTTACAGAGTTGAATCCTACCGTACAGACTGAGCTTGTTAACAAATGGCTGTCTGTCACTCTAACCCTATGAGAGGGAATATACAGTATGTCCCTGATATCTGTCTTGGTGTGGAGAAGCTATAGACAACAGACAGGCATGCACAATCTATTACACTGTGCAGTCACACTACTGGGCAGTGCTGCAACTTCAGCAGAAAATTGCAGTTCATCCCTAAATGTCAGTTTTCCACAAGACCTTTCTTTGGGACAAGCAGAAAATCCTTTTTTTGTGAGATTTATGTGACGCTTTTAAGCAATGCCAAACACCAAAAAGGTAATAAAGACGGAATAGGGTAACATTTTCATTTGAGTTTTAGAACTTCAGCAAATTACCTTAAAAGTAAATCCTTAAAATCCTGTACTTTAACAGAATGCGAAACACAGAGTAAAAAGTCCAACATCTTTAGACTTTGAGTCCGATATCCCCCCCCAAGAGGAACAGGGAAGTAATCAATATACGCTAAAATGTAAATTTTTCACTGCACCAAATCTCAGCACCCCAGATTCTATTCCCAGTGCATTATTGTGTTTGTTGTTACAAGTCCCTAATTTCTATGCAGCACCTTCTGTTGTGCACTTTGTCACTTTGTAATTCCACGACGGTTCCTGTCACCTCTACCTTTTGCACTAATGAGCACAGGAGGAGATAGGGCATGAATATAATGCAAGAGGAGCCCAGAGGTCCTGCAATGTTGCTGACGTAAGGAGACTTGCAGCTGATTCCATTGGACGATGGGAGGTAGGGGGGATATCTAGAATGAAGAGGGTGAGTTGGCCAAGGTCATAAGAATTTGATAAACAGGAGCAGTCATAGAGATGCCATGAAAAATGTGACAAACTACAGCACTAACGTTGCAAATACTCAACATGAAAATGTTTCCAGCTTGGTAATGCAACACCGGTTCATGAGCAAGGTGTCTACTGTGTATTAATCAGAACAACCCTATACCTATGTCTTTGCATAGTGCATAGTACCTACCATAGCAATCCAGAAATAATACTCAGGGCACAGTAGCTCATAGTAGGCGATGCACAGAGTAGATGAAACCATCAAGTATGATTGATGGTCATATTTGGTGGAGCAATCAATCTATTACCTCCATGTGTACAGTAGCCTGCCATGAATCCCTAAAATGTAAACACGAAAGTATTTCTATGGAGATGTAAAGCAACATTTTACTGACATCTGTACGCAATTACATCGTCTTTAACGTTGGTTTATATTGAGCTTAATGTGTTCTACACTGAGGCCCTTGAAACGTCCTGCTTTAAAGTCATGTCTGCATGTGTGTAAAACTCAAACGGCACAGAGGGAGTTTCACATGCAGTCCAACAGAATTAGCTATATACCCTTTTCTCAGCACATTTGAGAATAGAGATAAATCACAAGTGCAAAAGCTAATTACTAACTCAATGCATTCTTTCTCTGATACAGTGAACTGCTACTAATTGTGAGTGAATTGCTTCACTATCTAACCGTTCAGGCTAACAGTTTGCAAAGCCAAGGTTGATGTAGCTGTCTATTATCCCCAATGGTAAAAGATATCACCTGACACAACAGCACTGGAGTGGCCGTTAATAAAAACACCAAAACAGTTGTGAATGGATCCTGCACCAGTGGCAAAACATAGCATGCACTGACATTTGATAAGGACAACATGTGCTCAATCTAAGCTAGTCCCCTTAAACTGAAAACTAGGACAGTGCAAGGAGTTTGGTTTTTTCTTGGCATGATATACTGGTTACAGGGGCCGATGAGCATGAAGCCATCATTGAATGGACATTGTGCAAAGGCCAGGGGCTCACTAATCTTCACACTTTCCTCTGTCAGAGTCCGGGCCCAGCAGAGTGTGAGTGCAGAAACAGACTGATGTTTATAACCACCATCTAGTCGATGCTCCCCACTAATGCCTCACACAAGGACTCCTAATGCCACCTGATTATGAGGTGCTGCTTTAGCGCATTCAGAGCTGAAGAGATAAAAAGAGCCAGATTAGGTGTCGGGGAGCTGCCTCGTAAAGTCAGCAGAAAAACAAACAACTTGTAAAGAGATGCTTTTATAAAAGTGTGACCTCAGTGAAAATGTGTAGTGGACAGGATAAAAAGAAAATTAATTATGCATATCAAACATAAACCTTCATATACAACGTAGCGTTAGATAAAAAAAAAAATCAGATTAGCAGTGGTCATGCTGTATTTAAATGCAGAGCTTGCACCTATACTGTACTAAATATTTTGGGTGTGTGTTTATTTTGATTATGATTACGGTATGTCATGAAGTAATGTGATCAAGTCAAGGAAGTCAGATGCAAAGCATGCAGTTTGTGTATTCAATCTTTTTCTTTTTAAAACACAATGTCCATGGGTATCGATAAAACAAGCTTTTTGTTTAGTCAGCTTTTATACAGTGGCCAAAGTGTAAAGCAATTAAGCAATTGATTTTGAGGAGGACTAATTTTATGCCTCCTGGCCTGTCAATAGCTCAAAGGGAATGATTAAGTCTGATCTTTTTTAGTTTTAACCACAATTCCATTTTCATTACCAAAGACAAGACTTCATGTCTTCATCAGCTTGCTGCTGGTATTATCTTACCATAACGATAGCGCAGAGAATAATGTTTGACAATTGCACAGCTGTATTGATTGCAGTGGAAGTGGAGCATAGGCACAGGGCAATCTAATTCTAGCTTCAAGAGGATAGTTTTCACAGCCTCTAAACTGTCTCAGTTCATCTTTACAAACGTGTCTGCACTCACTCATTTTGTGACCTAGAGCAGTTCTCTGAGTTGTTAAATGGGCTCATACAGCAAAGGGTTGGGAGATCCTCTAACAACACAATAGGAATGGTACTGTTTCTGACATGGTAGTGGTCTGGGCTGTATTTAGTAAAAAACAACCTTTTATTTGATCAGGGACTTTAGATGGCTTCAAATAAGAATTTTGGACAGAAATTAAACTTAGACACCATGTGATAACACAGTCCTACAGCCACCACATCATGTGATAACACAGTCCTACAGCCACCACATCATGTGATAACACAGTCCTACAGCCACCACATCATGTGATAACACAGTCCTACACCCACCACATCATGTGATAACACAGTCCTACACCCACCACATCATGTGATAACACAGTCCTACAGCCACCACATCATGTGATAACACAGTCCTACACCCACCACATCATGTGATAACACAGTCCTACAGCCACCACATCATGTGATAACACAGTCCTACACCCACCACATCATGTGATAACACAGTCCTACAGCCACCACATCATGTGATAACACAGTCCTACAGCCACCACATCATGTGATAACACAGTCCTACACCCACCACATCATGTGATAACACAGTCCTACAGCCACCACATCATGTGATAACACAGTCCTACACCCACCACATCATGTGATAACACAGTCCTACAGCCACCACATCATGTGATAACACAGTCCTACACCCACCACATCATGTGATAACACAGTCCTACAGCCACCACATCATGTTATAACACAGTCCTACAGCCACCACATCATGTGATAACACAGTCCTACACCCACCACATCATGTGATAACACAGTCCTACAGCCACCACATCATGTGATAACACAGTCCTACACCCACCACATCATGTGATAACACAGTCCTACACCCACCACATCATGTGATAACACAGTCCTACACCCACCACATCATGTGATAACACAGTCCTACACCCACCACATCATGTGATAACACAGTCCTACACCCACCACATCATGTGATAACAAATACAACCGTTACAGTCTTGCAGGCCCCTAGCAGAGGATCCTTTTCAGTTGGATGACTTTAACAGTTAGTGTGGTTGGCAAAGAAACAATCACCTAAGTATGTTTATCCCAAGGGAACAGTACAAATGCTAATAAAGATTAACAATTCTAATCAGTTAATGTAGATACAGAGATGTTCTGAGAGCAAAATATATATATAGTATACATATAAAAAGGGAGTTGAGAGAGAGAGAGAGAGACAGAGAAAGTGAGAGAGAATGAGAAGAGAAAGATAGATTGAAAAGGGAAGAGAGAGATCTTGAGCGCAAAATTGGGTGTTGAATAATTCTCCTTTTGAACATGAGCCAAGATCATGGATTACAGTCCTAAGTACAAGTATGCATTTCTTTCGGGGAATGAAAGCTTTTAGACTACAGGGATCCTGATCGATGCAATTGTAATTTCACAGACAGCTGGGAAAGGTGATGGCAGATTAATTAACCACATTAATTAGTCACAGCCTTTAAGGCTTGTGATCCTTTCATTGAAACCCAGGGAACTACTCCAGCTTGAAACCTTTTTAAACGGTTTTACAGCAACACTAAAATATTTCACAGTCCTGCCATCTGAGTGGCCTCATTCACAGCGCAGTCGTGGAGAGAACACCTTGTCTCATAAAGACTAAATGTTTTTTTGTGCTTTTTTTGTAACAACTGCCCCACTAACTGCCTGCATCTTATCTTCCTCTCTCTGTCTCTGCATTTGTCTTGCTCTGTCTTTTGTGTCTCACTATCTCTCCTTCAGGTTCCCCTGTGGAATGTGCTGGTGATATCTGGCTGTTTAACTCACACAGGGATCTTGTCTTTAGATGAGAGCACTCAGAGGGCCACGCCGGTGGCGACTAGCATGAAGCAATTAAAGGGGCTGGCGTTGTGGGATCAGCTGCTCCCATTGGACTTGGGGGTGGGGATGCTGGGGTAAGAGAGGGAGTGTGAGGGAGGAAAATGAGCTGGGGGCTAATTCACCGCACTGCGCAAAAAGCCAGACAATACTATAAATCTTCACCACATCTCAATTCTACAGGAAATCAATTTTGTTAATTCCCACTGAGTTTATTTATGGAGAAATGTTCTCTTGAAAAACTATCAACCACCGTGTTGGTTTAACAGGCCCAAAGTGTGCTTGTGTGCTCCATTCAGCACATGCCCAACTCAGCCTCCCAGCCTGGTGTGGTTTGGGTAGGGGTGGTGTGTGTGTGTGTGGCGGGCGGGCGGGCGGGCCGGGGGAGGGGTGGGGGTGGTGTGTGTGGCGGGCGGGCGGGCCGGGGGAGGGGTGGGGGTGGGGGGGGGGTGTTAGCAGAGTAAGAGACTATTCTGTCGTTATAGCAGTAGCAGCTGTAGCAGTACCCTAGTAGGCCCAGATAGTCAACATTAAATTAACATTAACAAAAAACTTTATTTTACACAGACTTAAAGCTCTTTGTTCTCTTTCTTGCCATCATCCTAAATAATAACAGGTCATCTTAGATAACTGTATAACAGCAGAGTATGTTCTTTCATCCAGGACATTCTGGTGAGCACATGGCGAACATAAACAGACTGCGATGAAGGCATGAACCCTATCATTACATCACTGACGTGATTTACACACATTTTCTACATTCCTCATTGCGTCAGATGTGCAGTCCTTAACACTCCAGCCTGGTGTGTTCATGTATTTTAAGTAGTAAAACTCTGCCCTCTGCAGGTCTATGAAGTACATTATATTTCCATACCAACCCTAACTGCTTTCCACCGTTGATTAGTAAATATTGTATGCATGAGGCCTTGGTCTCCACGGTCTTACAAAGCATGTATACTGCAGCAATCGATATAATCTGCGCATGTTTAAGTATAGCGATTTTATGATGAGGATGTTTGTATGTTTGCGTGTGTGTAGATGTTTCAGGCATACAGTTTCACTATGAGTCTGTCCTAATGGGGTGCTCCTGAGCCGAAGCAGCATATGGTGCCTCACAGGGCAACAACATAGAGCCTGCATGTCCAGAAACACAGCCTGCATTTCCAGAAACACAGCCTGCATGTCCAGAAACATAGCCTGCATGTCCAGAAACACAGCCTGCAGGCAGAAACACAGCCTGCATGTCCAGCAACACAGCCTGCATGTCCAGAAACACAGCCTGCATGTCCAGAAACACAGCCTGCAGGCAGAAACACAGCCTGCATGTCCAGAAACACAGTGCCTGCATGTCCAGAAACACAGTGCCTGCATGTCCAGAAACACCAAGACTGCATGTCCATAAACACACAGACTGCATGTCCAGAAACACAATGTCTGCATGTCCAGAAACACACAGACTGCATGTCCAGAAACGCAATGCCTGCATGTCCAGAAACACACAGACTGCATGTCCAGAAACACAGCCTGCATGTCCAGAAACACAATGCCTGCATGTCTAGAAACACACAGACTGCATGTCCAGAAACACTAAGACTGCATGTCCATAAACACACAGACTGCATGTCCAGAAACACAGCCTGCATGTCCAGGAACACACAGACTGCATGGCACACAAGTACATGCATTCACACAGACCTACACAAAAAAACGATGCGCGTATACAGCCACATGTACTGCAGCACACACAAATGCATACTCATACACACACACCTTATCGCAAGAACAGATGTGAAAATCAAAATTAACATTCACAACACATATTGTATGCAAACAACATTCTATCGGATGCTGTGAAATGGGGGCTTAGGCCTGCTGTCGGTATGACACTGACAATTCAATAAATCAGGTACTTAACAATTCATGTTAATAATGCTATCATCATTTCAGTAACTACTCTAAATTATTTATATTGCTGCAAATGGGCCATGGAACAACATCGCTATCATTTCAATTATAAATCTATCTAAGCGTAGCAAAGCTCTATAGTTGAAATCATTTAAAATGTGGGACATACACTGTCAGAAGAGTGAGGCAGGGAGCAATTTCAGATTTTCATTTGTGTCGTGACTGTGTCTTTAAAGAGCAGCCCTACTCTAGGCCCTCCATCCTTGTAGTAGATGATTTTGTCCTCCCTCTGCTTCACACCACTCTTACAGCTTCCCACAGAACGGCCACCATCTTGTGCAATGTCCGCAAGCACTGCATCACCGGGTTCAGGCTGTCCTTCACCTGACCCCGACTCAGCCATTACGAACAAAGACTAGAATTAGTGTCAATATTCCTTTGAAAAATGATCCGTAATTCTAACTGAAATAGCGATGTGTAATCCAATGAGTTGGACAACAAATATGTCAATATAGAGACTAAACGAAAACATCCCGTGTTGGTTTAGAGCTGGATCTTCCCTAATCCTCAGCGGCTGAAGGTGTTTAGCGTCGACATCTTGCCTGGATTGTAAATCAAGAGGTAAAGTCAATAGAGTCATTGGGATTTATATGGAGCGCAGGAACGGAGTCCCCCTCTCTCAAAATGATTTGCAGTGAGGGAGGGACACAGGGGCCCAATGATAAAAGAGATTTCATAATCACTTTCACAAGACCTCTTACTACCAACTGAAGATACTGTTGTTTTATGGGCCAGTGTCACACCACAATAAAGTCTTACCACAATGGAGCAGGCCTTATGAGCGCAATCAAATATTTGTTGTTTTGGAGGTAAACTGACTCTGACAGATTATTTAAAATTGAGAAATGATTTTAGAAGCAGTCAAACTGTGTGCAGTGATGCAAATACATGGAGAAGAACAGTACTGCTCCGCTAACAGAGCAAAAATCAATAACATTCAACTCAAGACGACATCTATACTGCATTATAGTACAGAGTGCTGTACGCATAACAGAGAATAGAATCGACTCTTTCCTTTAGTCAAAGAGCATGCAGTGAAGTGCCACATGTCTCATCTTTAGGGACACACACAGACCCTGCTCCTGACTCACCGCCTTCAGCACAGATCCAACATCTGCCATCTCTAAAGAGCCCTGGGGTATCGCACGCGGGCGCGCTCCACGGGCACGCTCCACACCCCCTGCTTGCACAGAAACGTGAGCCATGCTGAGATGCAGAGCTGGCTGTGGCTCAGTGTCACGGAAGACACGCACCTCCATTCCCTCCACACTCCCAATCCTCCTCATCTAGCACAACCTGTCCTTCTTTGGACAAGACCTCCATTCTACTGTGCATCACGTAGGACAAATGCCCCAACCCCCTCCTCCTCCCACATACACACTCATACCTCCCCTTCTTACATAACAGACCAATCTCACCTAGAGAAAACCCTCCTCTCCTTCCTTCATTGGGCTGTCCTTCCCTTCCCTAAGTCCTCTCCGCACTGCCACCCTTGGCCACTCCCACCCACCCTCCCGGCCCCACTTCAAAAACAGCCTCCTACTTTATCAGTCGTGATGAATCTCCTGCAGCCCCCCCCCCCTCCATGCCTCGCTCCTTTCTCTCAGCAAGCAGCCCAGGGTCCCCCCCCCCATGCCTTGCTTCTTCCTCCAAGGGTCCCCCCCCCTCCATGCCTCGCTCCTTTCTCTCAGCAAGCAGCCCAGGGTCCCCCCCCCCATGCCTTTCTTCTTCCTCCAAGGGTCCCCCCCCCACTCCTTCCTCCAAGGGTCCCCCCCCCCACTCCTTCCTCCAAGGGTCCCCCCCCCACTCCTTCCTCCAAGGGTCCCCCCCCCACTCCTTCCTCCAAGGGTCCCCCCCCCACTCCTTCCTCCAAGGGTCCCCCCCCACTCCATGCCTCGCTCCTTTCTCTCAGCAAGCAGCCCAGGGTCGTCCCCCCCATGCCTTTCTTCTTCCTCCAAGGGTCCCCCCCCCACACTCCTTCCTCCAAGGGTCCCCCCCCCCACTCCTTCCTCCAAGGGTCCCCCCCCACTCCATGCCTCGCTCCTTTCTCTCAGCAAGCAGCCCAGGGTCCCCCCCCCACTCCTTCCTCCAAGGGCCCCCCCCACTCCTTCCTCCAAGGGTCCCCCCCCCCACTCCTTCCTCCAAGGGTCCCCCCCCCCACTCCTTCCTCCAAGGGTCCCCCCCCCCTCCATGCCTCGCTCCTTTCTCTCAGCAAGCAGCCCAGGGTCCCCCCCCCCACTCCTTCCTCCAAGGGTCCCCCCCCCCCACTCCTTCCTCCAAGGGTCTCTCTGCGTTCTACACTCATGCTCTTCCATGTCTCCCTCCAACAGGCGCCTGAATATGCAGATTGGTTAATTCAGCTGCAGTTGCGCTCCCCTATATGCAGCTGCAGCACTTTCACAAGAATGAGCAGAGAATTAATGCTTACAGTGTTTTCTTTTTCTCTTTTTTTTGGTGTGGAGGGTGTCTCCACAGAAGACTGCTGCTGGAAAGTGGATTTTTGGAGTGGGTGGGGATGGAGGTGGAGGAGCAGATCTATACAAGTGAATAACAGATTAAGTCTTTGAGTGAGGTCAATCTTGAGACCAATAGGTTAGTGTTCCTGCATCTTCAAAGAGTGATTATTTTAATTACGTTTTTCTTCCCTGGCTTAGCTGCATCTGTATGTACAGATAAGTTCAGTTTTTTCAACATCTCACCTCATAGTGGCCTCTCTGCAGCAAACATTCATTAAACATTTTTTTCAAAACAGCTGAATCAGGAAAATACTGCATTAAATACTCGCCAGAAATTATCCTTAAAAGAACAACCCCTGTTTGGTACCCATACTGCCTGAGGACGTTTCGGCAAGAAATACAGTTTTGTGGAGAAGAGGGGGGGGGGGGGGGGGGGGGGTACTAATATTGCCCTTCCGTCTTAACATAATCAGATGGGCATAGAGGCTGCACTGAGAATTCAGTGTCTACATTTGTCTTGCTCTAAGTCAATGTACATTCTTCTACATATACTGCAATATGATGTTTATAAAAATGATGATCCGTGAAAAAATTTCAATTTACAGTTTTTTGTAATCTTCCCATGACATTGAGGTTGTCCTCTCTGGGAAAATATAAAATGGCTGAAGAGAAAAGCTTGAGGCTAGAGGCTGTAGAGGCTGGGGACAAGAAAAGTTTTTAGTCTGATAATTTTAGAAAGAAATGGTAAGGAACAAAAGTCATGCTTCATTAATAAGGAGTGAGTTCTAAATATTACCGACGCTTCTACCAGAGTGAGTTATTTTTCCAAAACGGAAGCTAGCTAGTTTTAGTTAGCTTCCGTTACCTAGCAACCTAGCATAATACTCGTAGCAATGCTACTACCTGCTAGTGTTACTTGTTAGCCTCCTAAGTGTACATTTTGAAGCCATACTATAGCGTTTTTCATATAGTTTTTGTCTATCGGAAAATAGTCGGTTGGAATGTTCAGAATCACACATGTGTGACGGTACTGTGGGGCCCGCTTTCGAACGATCACATATGTGTGACGCTACTCCTTAACGGGTTCATATGAGAGAAAAGAAAAGAGCGGAAGGAATTAAATACTAAATAGACAGTTTGAAGAAATGTCAGGTGAGTCAGGTGGCTGAGCGGTTAGGGAGGGTCTAGTAATCAGAAGGTTGCCGGTTCGATTCCCCACCAGGCTAATGACGTTGTGTCCTTGGGCAAGGCACTTCACCCTACTTGCCTCGGGGGAAATGTCCCTGTACTTAAGAGCGTCTGCTAAATGACTAAAATGTAAATGTAAAAAAGGACACAGGGCCCTTCTTCTAGAGAGTATCCAGAGCGCTGTATTCAGGGATGGTGCATAGGGTAGTTCCTTTCCCATCTCTGTTGTGCTTCCTGCAGCTTTAGCACTAATATCTGATTCCAGCTTTCTGTGAACGAGTGTGCCGCTTGCCAACTTAAATGACTAGTAGGCCTAGCGCCAAGTCCTCTCTTGACAATCGAGAACAAAAAGCAATCAAAAAAAGGCAATGCATACAAACCAACCCTTAACTACTATTGAGTTGAAGAATGACAATAAATTATTCCCTTGTAACCTGATGTGTAACTATCACTAAAACACTTATGTTGTGCACAATCTGACCAAAACACGAAGTACAAAATAGAAAAAACTCCACCATGCCACATTCTGTTTACGAGTATAAATCTACAATGAATTCCCCAACCTCAGCAGCAGCCTTATTTTTCAGCCCTTTGCTACATTTTAGAGAGATGCAATAGAAAGAGGCCGTCGACTGAGCGTCCTGCGGCCTCATCACTCACTGTAAGGCGGACCGTTACTTCCATCAGCTGCATTTGGGTTTGAGCGAGTCAGCAACTTTTCCCTCTTCCGCACACAGCCTGTGCAAAGGAAATATATGGTGGAGTCGCGGGTCGTATAGCCCTCAACTGTGCTCTCAGTCTCCAGCGAGACGGTGGCCTTTCGGGCTCTTTGAACTTGGGCCTGAGTGGCAGGCCCATAAAGCCACAAAACGACGATGCAGTAAGTCACTTCCTCCAGTCAGGGCTATACAGGTACCACAGGGCATCGGCTAATCTAGCGAAGCCTGTAGCCTTTGTGCCTGGCTTTGAATCAAGAGCGCCGTTAACCTGTCAATTACAGTGTAACAGAATTTACCTCCATCATATCAGTGTCAGACTTACAGCATAAGAATTTAATTGTGATCTCCTAATTATTTGTGAAAGATCAAGTTTGATTTCATTATTCATGGCAATTTGATAACTTTGACCGTAACATTGATGCGTATTGCCATTTTCATACGGCACAGCATTTACAGCAGACTTCCGGCTGTTGCATCTCGTCTGGTTAGCGTCCTTCTAAGCGACAAATTGTATCATTTTATTGTGTATACAGTCCCTGGTTTTCCTCACCAGCCCAACATGGAAAGCTACAGTATGTACAGTATGTGCACAAGGATAGTCATTCTACCCTTCAAATTGGCCCCATGTCTGCCCTTAAACACAGACCACGCTCACACAATAGGCAGCGAGGGAAAAGATCAATAACCAAAGATCTATGGCCAATACACTTAACAAAAAAACTGGATATTTCAACATGCCAAACCAGAACTGTTTGTGTGCTCAAAATTTAAACTCAACACTGTAGGGAAGGCCAAGACCATCTAGGGCCATATTTTCTCATGATTATCATAACAAATCCAGTTCCAGAGCTTTTTTTCAGATGGCAATGACAAAATGTTTTTAGACTCAGAGGAAATGTACAACCTCAAATAAGGTTATGGTCAACTGTTCGATTTTTAGACCTTTCTAGCATAATTGTCAGGACTGATTACCTTCATCGGTCTTCAAGGACAATGGCCAAAGAGTAGCCTATATTGAAAATGCTATGGATTTGTGAACAATGATGCTTCGACCCATTTTTTATCTCAGTGTTGTGTCCCGGATCACTTCCCGATAGAGGCTTGTGAGAGACGTGTGCATACCATGTGACGCGTTCACTTACGTTGGAGTCGAGGAGGTCGATGCTGTCCAGGCTCTTGCTCCTGTGAATGCGGCCTTTGATGCGTCGCAGCGATGGCTTGCCGTGTAGGGTGCTCACAGAGGAGGACGCAGTGAGGGACCCAGTGGTCGGGCTGGGGTGAATCCTGAGGTCCGCGCACAGCGAGGAGAGAGACGACAACAAAACAAAAACAACACGTCAGGATTGTCACATTCAGAGCACGATGATTCTGCCTCCTGCGACAAAGTGAGAAAGAAATGTGGACTGATGGGCCTAGAGTGGATGTAAAAAGATCGTTATGGTCACGCTACTTGTTTTCAAAATGCCGCATTTCCCCATTCGATGAAGTGGCATTTAAGGCATATATAGGGAGTCAGGTGGCTGAGCGGTGAGGGAATCGGGCTAGTAATCCGAAGGTTGCCAGTTCGATTCCCGGCCGTGCCAACTGACGTTGTGTCCTTGGGCAAGGCACTTCACCCTACTTGCCTCGGGGGAATGTCCCTGTACTTACTGTAAGTCGCTCTGGATAAAAGCGTCTGCTAAATGACTAAATGTAAATGTAAATATGCATCATTTGGTTTAGAGTCAACTATACCCTGTGGGACTGATACTTATACATCAGTAGTGATGGCTGTTGGGTGCAGTTGGGAGCAGCAGTGCTGTATACTCCCAGCTGGACCCCTGGGGCTCCTGGGGAGGGACCCCCAGGCTGATCTGGCACCTTGCAGGCAGGAAGAGGGTTCTTCTATGCCATGTTTCAGCATCCATATTGGAGATGGTTCCCATAAAGGTTCTATAGATTGTGTGTGTAAACAAAACACATGTCGTGGGTAACCCAGTTTCTTAGACAAACAAAAACCAATACAGTGTTACCAGCATTTTACTGGATTTTTGCTCTCTTGACTGGTTCCCATATCTAACATTGTTGTCGGCATGGCAACTTAAATCTTCTTTTGAGAAGTTTTCCTATTTTACTCATTTCTGTTCGACTCTTTTCCGTCTTAGTAAAAAAGACATGATCCTGATCCTTCTGTCAGCCTCTCATGGTGTCATGGTGGACAGCGCCTAAGAAGGATTTACCTAAATGGCTCTCACTCAAAAAGTTAAATCCCGTCTAAATAGGGCGCCCAGACAAAATGAAGAAATAACTCCTGAGCTCTGGAGGCTTGGAACGATGACCACAGAGACGGACAAATGTGAGGATAGGATGTCCTTGCACTGCCTTTCTGTCAGAAAATGAGGCGTTGTATGCAGAAGTCAGGAACAAAGGCTTTGACGATTAATACATACTATTCTAAAATATATTCTACGACTGTGCTGGCAGCCAAAAGTTCTCTGTTTAACACTGCATTAAATTAATTAAAAGGCTATTTTGTTGAGACACGGGCACTGCATGTATAATATGTCACATACAGTGATGGTTGATGTCTTGGCATCAACCTCGAGTCCACCAGTACAGCAATTTAACAATTTACCTCAAACACAGGGCAGTGAGTTTTGGTTGTTGTGATGCTGGATAAGCTTGTTGTATCAAACAAAGGTTCAGAGAGACTGCAGGTGGAAAGGAACTCTTTCATTAAACACAGAACGTTCCTCAAATCTTTCGCAGTATCAGTGCCTGAAGGTAAGTACTTCAAGAGACTAAAGACAATCGATGCCAAGTGTCATGATGGCCGACTCCATGATGTCCAGTGGCTGACAGTTCAAAGGAAAGGTCAAGCGGATGCCTAATGCTATTACAAAGAGGGGCAAGATACTTGCATAAATCAAGCCCTTCCAATGCAACGAACCTGTCCCCTATGTCTCTGTGTGTCCTGCAGAACCATCAGGCATCAGTCACAGCAAATAACCGTTACTGCTTAATCAGCAAGTCAATAAGCAATGCTACGCTCCATCTCTCCCATATTGGACAGTGCTAATATAGAATTTTACTTGCGGTTGTGTGAAATCTTGTCCACCCCCCCTCCCTGTACAGACACCATACACAAGCCCACACACAAACATATGCATGCACACATGCGATCATGCACAGACGCATGCGCTCGCACACGTTCACACTTCCATACACATGAGCATGCAAGCACACACCCATGCATGGACGGTGTAATCACGAGTGGTAAGTGTCACCTTACGGTCCAACTTGGGTTAGCGGTAGTGTTGGCCCTCTACACTGACTCACACTCACCTCACCTGAACACTGGGTCATGTGCCTGGCTGCAGACTGCTTTTCAGGCTCAACCGTTTAATTATGGGGGACTGTGACTAAACTGCAAAATCCAAACATTTGGCGTTGACCCTGGGGGCTGACAACAAAGTGGGATTAAGCCAGGTTGTTGCTAATCTCTGGTTGTGTTTGGGGTGGTTATTAAGACTCCAAGGTGGAGGAACATCTGCTAGCTTTAATCTTGATTTCCAGATCTGCTGCTTTTCCAGGGTTCAAACCCTCTTCATCAGGGGTTGTGGTTCCGTGATGGTTAATTTGCGGGAGATATCATCTCTCTTCTTAAATCTTTACCTCTGGCGCTGCTGTATAGGTGGTTGACAGTACGGTTCAGGTACAGGAGAGTGGGCAGTTCTCTGGCTGTGAGATTAGCCGAACAGGAAGTGTCTATCTATGTACCTCCCGTCTAGCCAAGGGAACAGGGACAGTACAGAAAATCAAGTCAAATGAGTCTGTGATTTTCTAAAGAGCAACACCACATCAACACCGTGCCTCAGAGGCAGTGTGAATGTCAGTGCGAGGCCCCTACTCTCAAATGAGTGTAATGAAGCAAGATATTTGAATTTGAATGTTGTTTCATCTGACTAAATGAAGCCCCATCTGCTAATTGTTTTTCCATATTTTCTAAATCGTTTCGTGAGTGTAAGTTACAGAAAGAAAGAAAAAACGAAAAGGATTTTGTGCCAATGAATGAGCTGGACGCATTGATCTATGGAGGCATGAGATGATAGCAAATGTGAAACGGTCAGTTTGCTTTATCCAGGGTTATAATGAGGGACTGATAGCGCAGACTAAGCTGATCCCCACCAGGCATTTGCACACATAGCATTTCCAGGATCTCCCAACTACTTTGCCAGGAGTTGATTAGTCGATGAGAGACGTTTGATCTTGAAAAACCGTTGGATATCTACTTGATCTGCTTTAGTTCTCCTTGTTGTCAGTCTCTGCATAGATGTATTCACAGTAGGGGCCCTGTTTAGGGCTGGCTCTTCCTTTAAAGTGTGATCAAAAGCACATCATTACATTGTGTGTTGCCAGGTTTTAACTACCAACAATGTTGAGTTCTTTGTAACAGAAACTGTTACTAAGAAATTTATGAAATTATAAAATATCATAAATTATGGGATGATATCAATTGGTACAGTACAGACAGGATATAATAAATGGTGTGATTCTGTTTTTGGTGCACACTGGTTTCGTTTCATCAGGGTCACTTGCTTAGTGCTTGACTGGGGTGGGAGGAGCCAACACCAGGTACACCCACCTCACACAGGTTGGTCCCTGTGATGATTCAACCAATGAGCGGCAGAGAATCTGAAGTTACTTAACAATAACTGCAAAATGAGTAGGGGGGTTTTAAGTATATTTTTTGTCTCCAAAAGAGTTACGCAAGACTGCAACACTGGTGGACGACAAACATCTTAGGGTCCCAGGGAAAAACGAAACCGTAGCAAGAGGGCTATAGAGGAAATATTGTATTCATCCTGAAGGACACAGAAAAACTAAATTCAGGAATATAATTGCACACAATATTGTATTGTCACATACGCCTCTACCAATATTTTAGAGAATCAAAACAAAACAACGGAAGCGTTCTTTTTTTGCGTGTGAATAGGTTGCTCTTCTCCTCAGGGGGACAATCAGGCTAATAAGGACATGACTAAGGAATATGATTATCTAAACAGGCCGTCAGATAAAGAGCTGCGTATAAACAGTGGAACATCTGACCCCTGGTGAGCCTGTGACAGGCGTAAGGTGCTGTCTGATGACATCATTCCTCTCTGGTTATGGATGAGGGAGGTCATGCACCATTGAATGAGTGATGGCATCACCATACAAGAGCAAGATGATGGGACAGGAAACAACACGCGACCTATTATGTTTTTCTTTCTATAGGATACGGGTTGGCGTTCATATGCTTGCATCGTACACGTTTTAGGTGATTAATTTCTAATCTGTACTCTTTCAGTTTTATCAGATTATTAACAAAATTATTGCATTACATAAGGGAACTTTTATCTCATACTACCCTTGTTGAAATATGGGTTTATAGGGGCTAAATCAGATATGCCATTGTGACTATAATATTAGAAAATATGATTCCGTGTTCACTTTGGGTTCATCAGACACATCACTGTGTGTGGCTGCTATTGACTGATAGTCTTGTTTTCTATTAAATGATAATAATGTAATCCCCTCGATTATAATCCCGTTGTAATTAGTGTGACAATGTCCCACCCCAGCCCAAGAGGCAATCTGGCAAAAATTAATGCGAGGAGTACTTTTATGTAAATGGTAAACAAAGAGGACAGTAACAGGACAGTAAAGAGGACTTACTTACTGTAAGTCGCTCTGGATAAGAGCGTCTGCTAAATGACTAAATGTAACAGAGAACATGAGACGGAACAGAGTGATCACACAACGTCACACGCACTAAGGACAGACACTGAATGGATGAAAAGACAGACACGCATATAGTGTGAAGCATGAAGAACGTTTAATGAAAATGTACATGAGAGGAAGGATGGACACAGGGCCTGCGCACTTTAGAGCTGAATGGAAAAAAATGAAAACAGGAGAGGGCCATTTTTCATGCTCAAAAGTTTATTCATTATGTACATTACAGACGGGGTTATAATGATTTAGCACATGACTATGTAATTAGTTTCAATGAAAGTATATGAAAAAGCAGCAATGTGCACATGTAGGCCTGAGTGACTACAAGCAATGAACATTTTCTTACATCATCCTATGCGTTCACGAAATGTAACTTCAACAGATTCCCAAACTAATCGGCCTTTGATATGGCGCCACCAGCCCTTGATATGGAGTAACGGTAGCGCGGGCACTCTCTCTCTCTCTCTCTCTCTCTCTCTCTCTCTCTCTCTCTCTCTCTCTCTCTCTGTGTTTCACATACACACACACACACACACACAAACTCACAGCATGCGGAGTTACCTACAGTATCGACTACAGTAGGTTGTGATGATTGCAACATGGTGCAAGGTGGTTGCGGTGAGCTACAGAAGCAAAAATATGTCACAGAGAATATGTTCACTTTGCAGATTAAGGGACCGGACCATAGCTCCGTGACCCTTTCATCTTAAAATATGTGGGAGGCGACAGCTTGGCTCGTGCCCTCATCCTCTCAACCTGCATCATATAATCATCCGCACTAAGATTCATACTCACCACATACGTTTCCTGGGAGGAAGACAATGTTCTTTGTTGGAGGCGGTCACCCCCAAAGCCAGCTGCATAACAGTAATATATTTCTGGTAATTCACCATGGTATTGTCCACCGCTACTAAGAATCCAACCCAAAGAAAAGCATAGGTAATCATATATTTTTTTTTATTCCTTGGCATCCGCCTTCACTGCGTCTTCCTTGTTCAGCATCACAACGCCATTTCCAGCGCTGAAGGACTGACAGGGAAAACACTCCCCAAGGAGCTGAATGAAAGGTGCCATACCGCTGCGACCCATGTCTGCAATGACACTCTAATCGTATTAGCACTCACAATAGATCGCCAATCCATTTGATTTTAGTCAGGATTTACACATTATTTTCTTCCTCCTCGCGGCACTTTGCTGAAAACACTCTGAAAACGCTGCAGCGTCCAATCGTCCGTGCGTGAGGTAGCGGAGAGTGTGTGTAGTGTAGAGGCTAGAGAGAGAGAGAGAGAGTCGGAGGGAGGGGGTACTTGAAAGGGACTAATGAATACGTTTGAGATGTTCTCTTGTCGCATCTACTTAGAGGGTTAAAAAGCTGAGCCACTTGGAAATCAACACTCGGCAAACTAGACTTCTCTGATTTATAAAATGACGCTTAAGAGTTTCCGACATGATGGGCTTTTTACATTAACCTTATCATTTAGATAGAAGAACATTTCAATTCCTTACAGTTTTTATGTAAATTGTTTAAGTGTAAAAATGCTAGATATACAATTTCTTACAATAGGCTACGCCAATGCAGTCATTTCACACGCAGACCATCGGGTATTCTGTACGTTATATGTGTAGTGTCATTAATGTAAAAGTTGCATAAACCTATTTTTGATGAAGAGACTGAATGCTACGTTGTGTCTTACATATACGCAAAACAGAGGGCTTGTTTTCGAGTCAATAGACTGAGAGTGCTTCATTAAGTCGATTAGTCCAGCGTTTGTTTTTTAAGAGGACCATGTTTCGTAAACCTTCAACTTCCAGCTCACCTAGTCGCATAGATGGACGGTTCTACCGTGGAGATCAGACAGCCTCAAGTAAAGATGTCAAACAGCCTCCTGGTAATTAGGCAGCTTAACGCAGATTTGGGAAGCAGTCACTCAATCGTATTTAGGCACTTGATCTTAAATCTCAAATAGTAAGCCACAAGCTTTACCGCAGGCCTTAATAAGTCGGAACACTTAGGCCTATGTGGAAAATAAAATAAAACAATGCGCTGTAATGCCTCACGTTGAAACAATTAACAACTGTTTTTTTCTACAGGTACACTCTTGCACTCTTGTGGGGAGTTTCATGTTGTTCAATTGTAACTTGTTTAACTGCATGCTCTTATGGTTCTTCCCTTTGGCACTTATTTGGTTTTCCACAATGTATGCTTCATGTTTTGGCTGCTTGCAATGTTTGGGGCTATCTCGTTGTTATGATCAGTGACCTATGCTCTTTTGTAAAGCTCTCTCTTGGAAGTCGCTTTGGATAAAAGCGTCTGCTAAATGCATAAATGTAAATGTAAACAATATAGCACCAGCCAGCCCTGCACAAATAATGATTATGATGTCTAGCATGTTTGATATGAATGGTAACATCTTTCCACATGATACAATATATAGACCAATGTCCAAAATATCACATAAAACCTAATACCAGGTGGCTTTATCATACTGTAGATCACCCAGTGGACTAATGGCAAGAACATGTTTCTGAAATATTCCTCAGCAGAAGCAGCACGTGGGCACAGAGGGAGGCACGAGGCAGTGACAACCCCTTCTCTCCTCGCTGGAACGCAGTCACGACCCTCCAGCTCCCCGGCTTCTTTCATCTCACTGTAAGCAGCAAGGCTCCAGGGCATATAAGGAACTTGAACTCACCCAAGGCCTCTGGCGAGGCCTGGCTTCTCACAGCAGTGATGTCACTATTTCCTGCTATAGCAGGCTCCTCTCCAGTCTACGCTGACTAATGCACCTTCTAATACGATCATGTCAACAGACCTCTGCTCTAAGAAAAACACAAGTAACGCACCCTGACGCATCTCAGATCAACAGCAACGTCGATGAGACACGACAACGTTCATGAATCAGTCGCTGTCATCGCACCCTAGCCCGTTTACAAAAATGTTACTGTTGCAGATATAAACCCAAACTAGCGTCCTCAGGGAGCCTGACGTTGGTTGGCTAAAACACATGTAAGCAGAGGGAGACTAACACGTTCACACACACACACTCGAGCCCACACAAACACAAACACGTTCACACACACACACACACACACACACACACACACTTGAGCCCACACACACACAAACACACACACGGCACAGCAGGAACAGTGCATGGGACTGTGTCAGTGGGGAAAGGATGGGACAGCAGTGGGTCAGTGACGATACTGCAGTCTGGAGCCTGCTGCATCCTTGTGCTCCACTGCAGCACTTAGATTTCACATTGGCATCCCCCACTGCCTCCCCGTAGTAATGGGTCACAGGAGCCTGGGCTATCATTACCCTTCTCACATGAGGGCCCACTGCTGACGTCCTTTATTGCTGCACACACACACACACACACACACAAACACACACACACACACACACACACAAGAGCAGGCACACGCAACCACCCACCCGCCTCCCCCCCACACACACACTCACAAACACACATATAAACAGTTTTCCCTCTACCACATTCCTTGTTTCCTTGTGTGCCTGTCAAGCAATTTTCCCGAAACATATAGACCAAACAACATCTGTACACACCAATAACACACTTAAGGGTTGTTTTTCAGTTAGTAAATAGGACAGACAGAGCTGCCCTCTTTCCTGTGTTCTCATACACTCTCCTGTCCACTGCCAGTACAAAAACACCTCATCAAACCTGGTTTGTAGGACTCAGAGTCTGTTCTCCGAGGAGACAAGAGGAGACAAACCTGGACGTGAGCCCTCAGAACCACTACTGCTGTAACAGCGTGATTTATGACTTTTGCAGCAAACAAAGAGAAGAAGTTCAGAGAGAAAGTCCTCTCCATGTAGTGATGTAGGGATTAAAAAGAAGGCTTTTATTAAGTAGATAAATTGGCAGCCAAGCTAGTCTCCAAGGTCATAATTAGCGACCATTAGCATAATTTTGCTGACCCCCCACCCCTCACTCCACTGTTCAGCAAGCTCAGGCGGCGTGAATCTGACCTGAGATCAGTCCTTAGAGGGTTCTTGCCCAGGTGGGGCTAAGGGGCAGGGGGAGTGAGAGACAGAGAGAGACAGAGAGAGACAGAGAGAGACAGAGAGAGACAGAGAGAGACGGAGAGCATTCTATTAGCCAGGGCCATAGTAGCAGTAGCATTCCTCTCCATGTGAATGCACTGCACCAAGAGGATCGGAGGGGCAACACCTCACACACACACGCACACACACCCTTACACACACACCCCCACACACACAGTCACACCTCAGTGCTGTCGCAGTGCTCTCTCTGTGTGCCGTGAGGTGAGTCATCTGAGAAAAGGAAGCAGAACCCAGCAGCTGATGTTTCCTCCATCCTCTTTAACCCTGTCACTTTCTCATGTGACCCCTCATCTGTCGCCAGCAGAATGGCATAGCACCTTCCGGAAACGCTGCAGTTATGCATGTAGACAACCACACCAATCCAAACACACTATCCACAAGACTCCTTAGACCAGCCAATCAAATGCCATATGAGGGCACAGTTCCACTGAGGGGTGACTGATGTTATACACTAACCCTTATTTCTGCATTAGACTCAATTATGAATTCCATATTTTTTTTGTCTCATTAGGCATGTACAGTAAGCACACCAACTCATTAATCTTGTATTCAGGAACCATATGTGAAAGCAAGAGGAGGTCATTACTATCATAGGCACATCAGACGCACTGACATTGGAAGATTTTACAGAAAAACTATAACAGTGTCAATGACATTTATAAGATACACCAAAGCAAGATGTATACTGTTGTTCGATTGTAGGTTATAAAAAAAAATCTGTATTTGACAGTCACTCTCAATGACCCTTTAAACATTCAGCTTCAATTCAATTTCATCCAGCTCTCACTCGGATGGGTCCTTTGTGTCCTTCAAGACACAAGCCTAGAGATGTGATTAAGTGCTGCATGTTCATCCTCAGCCAGCAGGATACTGAGCAGAGGCGGATGCACTGAGCCAACCTGATAAACACAGCAGCCCTCTGTCATTGGAACAGGACACACTCCATCCCCTCCATGTGTGGCAGAACATGAACAGAACAGTTTGCTTCAAATGCCAGCGTGAGGACGAACTTGTCAGGGTTGTGACCCTTTGTTGGTCACCAGAAGCCCTCGCTGTGTTTTCTTGTTTTTGGTTCTGTTAATCTGTTGTCATTATGACATATTGTTTTCACCTGTGCCTTGTTTGTTCTGTGCTTTTTAAGTGGCTTGGATTCTTAGTTCTGTGCTTAGTTTTTCTCTCACATGCCACAGGGTTAGAGTTTCTTGATTTTGCTTTTTTGACTATCTGCTTTTTGTATATAATTTATACTGCCAATAAAAGGAGTTAAGACGCTTATTTTTGGAGTCTGCTTTTGGGTCCACACTTGGATTCTGATAGAACTTCTTTGGTGTTTGCAGCTTAAACACACATCCACTCTCAGTCCTCAGTTGAATACACACGCACAGGCACACAAAATCCAGAATCAAGCATCTATTTCTTGAGGCACTGACTGCCCTACTTCTCTGCAGACTGAATAAACAAACAGATAAGCCATTTCACCAAGGTACACTCCCTTACTAGCACGTTAGTCTTTTTAAGATCATCACAAAAAAAGCTCTCAAAACAGCCAGTCAACAGAAAACTGTTCAGGAAAAGATCAACCAAACCCTGCTCTTATAAGTGCTGTTCTGTCCCCATTCAGTCCTTCAGCAGTAACATAGTTATCCCAATTAGTCATTCCCTCATCAATGCACAGACCCATCAGGGCCAGTGTGTAGTTTCCTAAATTCAGAAGTGAAGCTCAGCAGTGAATACTCCAAATCTGAGACACCAAAATGAGAGAGGAAAATCAAATGCGACTTACATTGCCTTGCTAGCGTACTGCATCCCTTGTGGAGGCTTGTGTGAGCGTGTTGGCGGTGTACGCTGCTGTGCTGTGCATGTGTGCGTGTGTGTGTCGGTCTGTTTCTGACGGCCTGTCTGTGTGTGTCAGTGCACTTGTGTCCTAGCTCTGGGCCAGACTGCTGGGACGACTGTCTCCATGCTGACTTGGCTGTCAGACATAAAAGAGGGCCTCCTTAACGGTCTAGAGAGCAATCCGCTCTCCCGTCCCCTGCACTTCGGGCACTACATCTAAGCGTGGTAACCCCCGCCCCTCCCCCCCTCTCTCTGCACCCAGCCAAGGATACCCTCCAGGGGTCTACACACGCCCAGAAAGATACCATCGAGAATGACACGCTCTCAGACAGGAATTGACGCTGGGACAAAAGCTGCTTCCCAGATCGGTTCAGTGGCGGCTCACTGGGCATCTCCCTCCCCTGCCTCCCAGCACCTATCACCCCACGCTGGGACAACAGCACACGCGCTGGTGGTCTGAAGCCACTGGGCTCCCTGCTTGGTTGTGCATTCAGTGGGATCCCAGGGAGTTCCAATAGAATACAGTACTCTTTTTCACTGGTATGTATTCATTTGTCATCTCTTAAGTACTCTGTTGCAACACAGTACAAGTTGAAGTGCAAAAAACAAGATTTGTGGTGTTTTTGTCCCAAAAAAAACGAAACACATGACTAAGAGTGGCCATGAAGGTTTGATAGAGAACGTGTCGCTTTGGGGCAGCTCATCACTACTTTGTGTTTGTAAAAACAGCATTTCTCTACCATTTGGTAACAAACTGGAGGAGAAATGGAGGAGTGTGTGAATAAAGTGACTCACCTGGTGTCAAACAGGGGGTCTGTGTACATGGGAGGGCAACACAACGTCTCCAGCTCCCTGGACAGCAAGCCACCTTGACAATGACGGGGAACAGCCTGCCCCCCCTTCCTGCCCCGCCCAGGGGGGCCATCTGGGGAGAGAGATTAATCTGTTACACAACAATATCGCTGGTTGTGTTGTTTTAAGAGTTGTGGTGTTGAGGAGTAGGGGTGGGTGGTGAGGATGGGTCAGGAGGTTGTGTGGTGTGTGTGTGGTGTGTGTGGTGTGTGTGTGTTTGGGGCGAGAGGGGAGGGGGCACAGGATTAAGGTGCTGAATATGGGTAAATTTAAGAAGAGTCTGTCTAGACAGGACTATGTGTCTGGAAAGACACTAGCTGAAAATATTTTAAATGTGATTTGTATGGGTCCTTGGATTGAGAATTGTGAACAATCAAGAAAATATTGAAGCAACCGATTTAAGACAGTGAACTGATTATTTTCTACATGTTCATTTTTAACTGTTCAGTCTAGAGGGTGTGTAAACAGTAGACAATAGCCAGGTTGTGGCCATATGTTTCTACTCGCCAGTTTGCGGCTGGTTAGTAATCTCCTCAGCCCTTCAGATTTAGGAGGTTATTTTTGCTGGTTCTTAGTGAGAGGTATTGGCTTATTGTAAAGTAGCTACGTTAATATTTTCAACGATTGAATTCAAGCCCTTTGAAAATATTGTGAGGTTCAGGATGAAATCCAATGACAAAAACTATTAAACAACCCAAAAGCCATTACAGATCAATAAGATGTGAAATCTGTTGATGTTGCATCATGTAAACACACCACAGTGATTGATCGCAGAACGCCACCTTAGGACTAATGAGCAGAGCATCACACTCAGCCCAGTTATGGCCCATTGGTTTCTTATATCATTTTCAGGGTCCTACTGTAAACTGCTTGTTAGGTGTAACTAGTGGTTAATTAATGTCTGTACCTTCACAATCCAGCAGAAAGCAGGTTAGCAGGTGGGGACATACTTCCTCCAGAACAGAACAAAATGCACAGAATGCAGCGGGCCCCTTCAAGGACAACTGGTCCAGAAATATCTCAGCCCTCTTGTCGTTGGAGTCCTGGCCTAGTATTTCCTTGTACTCCCCCAGAGAGAAAACTTTATCGTACACCAGGTACGGAAGCACTCTGTTGACATCCAGTTCATTCAGTATCATTTCTCTGTGCTGCTTTAGGATCTTGGTGGCTCGTTTTTTCTTCCTCCTGTTGTACGGCCTCCTGCCCGGGCGCGGCTTCTTCTGCTTCTTCACAAACCACTTCCTGGTACCACTTCCAAACATTTTGACGTTGAGGAGACCGACCAAAAATTCTTCCACTGCTCTGTCAACAAAGTTGCCAAGAAGAGGAAGGTGCATATTTCATTCTTGTGAGGGTACCATGCCACAAATGTCCCAGAACCCCCTTTGTTGTGGTCTCCTGAGTGTCTGAGGTAGGAATTGACAGTCTGGATCGCAGCAGACTCCTAGGCTGGTGCTTACAGACAGCTAAGAGGATTACCGTGCTCTAAGTAGGCCTGGACTACTATAAACTGTTCACTGCACTGGAGACGTACTTGGACAACTTGACATTTTGTCTCTGGGCCACTCAATTGATTCTCAAACACTGCCTCGACACTAAAAATAATCCATTCATGTTTTGATTGTCAAAGTTCGGGATTCTAGCCTTCATTAATTCCTCCCCGCTCATGAAATAAATGAGTCAATCTCCAGTGTTTGTGACCAGAACTACACATAATGCCTATAGTAGATATTTATGGAAGCAAATGTGACATAATATTTTGAATTTTAAAAGGCATTGAATACTTAATAATGAAATTTAAAAACCACCGAATTTGTTGGTTTTGAATTCACCTCTTTTATAAATTCATGAATTTATTTTTATAAATCTGATCAAAAATCTCTAGGTTCAGAAATTCAGGTTGCTCAAATTCTAACAGTTAGTAAGATCAGATCCCCAAAATTCAATCAAAAAAATTCTAGCTTGAGAAATTCAAATAGAAAAAAATTCAGGCTGCTCAAATTCGAATGGTGAAATTCAGATCCCAAAATATTTGAGCCTAAAGAATGTGACACAAAAAGTTTTTTATTTTATTTATTTTTTTAAAGCATTTTGGCAGCCGAAAGAAAATTTGATACCTATCTTTGGTATCCCTGATGTTGCAATCTGAATTTTTTAGGCAATTTTATTTTACATTTGAGCAACCGAAAATATTTAGATTGCAACATCTGGGATTGGTAGGTATTTTCGCCTCAAATTATTTCAGCTCGAATTTTTGGGATCTGAATTTCACCATTCGAATATGAGCAACCTGAATTTCTGAACCTTGATTTTAATGGATCAGAATTTTTTTTACATTGAAATACATTTATATTTCAATTTTAAAGAGGTGAATTCAAAACCAACAAATTCGGAGGTGTGTAAATTTCAATATTAAGTATTCAATGCCTTTTAAAATTAAAAACATTATGTCACTGATTTGCTTCCGTGTTTAATAACTTGGAGGAAAAATATCTGTAATTATAATTTCACTTTCACAGTACTGTTTATTCTAACAGGGATGGTGGAAATGTATATTACTGTAAAGTTACACTGCTCAGACAATTTGACCTCGAGTCTCAGTCCATGTTGTCCAGGTAAATTGTTGTTCCTTCACCAGTAGATGGAGCAATTTTCAGTTTTTTGTCTGGTTGCACTATCTTTGAAACTATTAACAATTTTTACTAAACTCTACCACAAAACCTCACACCAAACCAGGAACACATTACAATAAACCAACAACTCTTGGAAAACTCTTCTAAAGCTTTGAAAACATTATGCTTTGCGTCAATACGATGCACACAAACCATCATTTGAATAAGCACACAAAGCAGCTACTACACACTTACAGTGTCATTAACCTTTTAAGGAGTGAGTTATTTTACCAAAACGGAAGCTAGCTAGTTTTAGTTAGCTTCCGTTACCTAGCAACCTAGCATAATACTCGTAGCAATGCTACTACCTGCTTGTGTTACTTGTTAGCCTCCTAATTGTAAATTTTGAAGCCATACTATAGCGTTTGTCATATAGTTTTTGTCTATCGGAAAATAGTCGGTTGGAATGTTCAGAATCACATATGTGTGACGCTACTCCTTAACGGGAGTTAGTAACTCCTAAACACTTGTATTTAGTTTTTTTTGTGTGTGCAGGGCATAGTTTACACATCCACTCCATACTTTACACATTTTGACACCTTTGTATGTGTGTTTACAGTACTACAACAAATATTTATGGTAAACTCTGCTAAATGACTAAATGTAAATGTAAACTGCTATTCATCTACTAACCGGAGGTCTGATACAAGGAAACACAATTATATTTATTGATGCCAGCTTATCTTCCTACTGGTGTACTGTATTGTATCCTGTGGTGCCTTACCTCATTAAAGTTCAGAAATCTGTTGAGTCATCTAGTTAGAGGCCACCAAAGACACACAAGGGATGTAAAGTAATTTAAGAACTTCTAACTAACTTAGGTGTCTACGTGCCAAATCAAATAATATTTGTGTAACCAGTCCCAGAGGGTTCAACATAAAAGCCCAAGCCCATGACTACAACAGTTAACTTCTCATAAAGGTCATTCCAACTCAGGTGCGTGCATGACTTCCAGCACATATGAATCATTCAGAATATAAGTGTCCCTCTATTATAATCTCTTTCCCCAACAATATTAAGAATTGCCATTGTTCACATGCCAGTAAGCTTTGTTAATTTCGTATTAAGAGGGAATGAGGCCATTGCAGAAAACAACATTTAGCAACCTGCTATGAAACGGATTACCTCTGTCAACACAGTATAACAGCCATGTTTACACTCAGTTTTGTGAATCAACACTAGAAGAAGCAATCAGTCTGATTGCATTGTGCAGTATGTTGCAAGCAATAGTGTGTTACAAAAACAAACAAAAGATACACTTTGCAAATGGAAGGCCAATGATTCAATGATAAATTCACTTGCCATAAATCACACAATCAATTTGGCAAGTTTTTGCCTGCGTCATGACTTGGTTTATCTGCTGTTCCTTATTTACATTTAGTCATTTAGCAGATGCTCTTATCCAGAGCGACTTACAGTAAGTACAGGGACATTCCCCCGAGGCAAGTAGGGTGAAGTGCCTTGCCCAAGGACACAACGTCAGTTGGCATGACCGGGAATCGAACTGGCAACCTTCGGATTACTAGCCCGATTCCCTCACCGCTTAGCCACCTGACTCCCTTATGATAGGTTTGTCTAATTACACAACCCCAGGGATTTACTATCACTGAATCGTTAGACTATTTCCTTTGAACATATGGTGACAATTGTGTCTTAAAGTGAGAGGTGTGTTTAGACTTTTGCAGAGAAGTGTGAATTAACCTTAGAAATGTGTCAAAAATTGTAAATTGTGTTTAAAGACTGGGGTGCATGGTCTTTCTGCTGGGAGTTGGCTAAATGGTTTTGTGAGGATGGCTTACACATTTTTGTGTGTTAGCAATCGAGAAAGATTGTAACTTAATCCATGATTAAGTTACAAGTTACAGTACATTTTTGTCCGACACTGTTGACTGGCATCAGGGCGTTTAGCTGAATAATTGTCTATGGCAAAATATTTTACCTTACTGTAATATGTTATGACCCAGTTCAAGAAAAACCAAAAAGACTTATGGATGTGACTTTTTAAATTCTGTATTTGTTTGTCCGAATAATTATAGATGACAATGCATTACATAAACAGATACTGTATATCACAATTTTATTTTAAATTGAATAAATCCGCATATACCACATACTATGATTACTATACGTATAATATTCTGGCCCATTTATAAAAATAGAAAAAATCTGGCACATCTGAAAAAAAGGGACTGTTTGACAGTGAAGGCAGGCTAGAAGTTCTCATAATGATGGATGAAGTGGGCCTGGTCTCTCTTGTTCATCTGCTGGCAAGCCTTCTCCACGTTCTTGGTGAGTCCAGGAGGTCCACAGCTGAACACACCGATTTTAACCACCTTCAGGGAGGAGAAGAAAAAAACTCCAACTGTCAACCATCTTGCTATATCTAGATAGCCCTGGTGGGTCGCAACCCCCCACAAAAAAACTTCAGATGGTGCGCTTTTATTTTGAAAGGTGCTCAAGCTTCACACATTCACCGTGAGACACAGAGTTGATAGCCATCTCGAGTTATACAGAGTTACATGCCACCTACCAGCCAATCACAAACACCACCAGCACCACCCCACATGATTTCACTAGTCTATAGATAGAAGGAAGCAGAGGAATGTTCTGAGGTGCTGCTAAGCAGGAAGTGACAGAGCAGGAAGTGACAGAGCAGGAAGTGACAGCAGGAAGTGACAGAGCAGGAAGTGACATGCATGGAGAGAGAGGGACCAGTCACTGACCTCA